>NW_027476987.1:0-111610 GCF_051020955.1 Megalopta genalis | reverse complement strand
TTTGTTTCGCATGGATTTGAAGCTAAGCCATCTACTTCGCATTGATTTGAAACTAAATCATTTGTTTCGCATGGATTTGAAGATAATCCTTCTACTTCGTATTGATTTGAAGCTAAATCATGTGTATCGCATGGATTTTGAAGCTAACACGTTTGATTCGTCTGCATTTGAAGCTATATCACGTATATCGCAAGTATCTGAAGCTAAATCATTGGTATCGCATGTATTTGAAGCTAAACCTTCTAGATTGCATTGATTTACTACTAAATCATGTGTTTCGCATGGATTTGAAGCTAACTCGTTTGTTTTGCCTGCATTTGAAACTGTATCACATATATCGCAAGTATCTTAAGCTAAATCATTTGTGTCGCATGGATTTGAAGCTGAACTTTCTACATCGCATTGATTTGAAGCTAAATCATGTATTTCGCGTGGATTGGAAGCTAAGCCATCTACTTCGCATTGATTTGAAACTAAATCATTTGTTTCGCATGGATTTGAAGATAATCCTTCTACTTCGCATTGATTTGAAGCTAAATCATGTGTATCGCATGGATTTTGAAGCTAACACGTTTGATTCGTCTGCATTTGAAGCTATATCACGTATATCGCAAGTATCTGAAGCTAAATCATTGGTATCGCATGTATTTGAAGCTAAACCTTCTAGATTGCATTGATTTACTACTAAATCATGTGTTTCGCATGGATTTGAAGATAACTCGTTTGTTTTGCTGCATTTGAAACTGTATCACATATATCGCAAGTATCTTAAGCTAAATCATTTGTGTCGCATGGATTTGAAGCTGAACTTTCTACATCGCATTGATTTGAAGCTAAATCATGTATTTCGCGTGGATTGGAAGCTAACTCGTTTATTTCGTCTGCATTTGTAGCTGTATCACTTATATCGCAAGTATCTGAAGCTAAATCATTGGTTTCGCATGCATTTGAACCTAAACATTCTACATCGCATAGATTTGAAGCTAGCTCGTTTGCTTCGTCTGCAGTTGAAGCAATATCACTTATATCGCAAGTATTTCAAGAAAAATCATGTGTTTTGCATGGGATTGAAACTAACTCGTTTGTTTCGACTGCATTTGAAGCTATATTACTTATATCGCAAGTATCTGAAGCTAAATGATATGTTTCGCTTGGATTTGAAGCTAAACCTTCTACATCGCATTGATTTGAAGCTAAATCATGTGTTTTGCTTGGATATGAAGCTAACTCGTTTTTTTTGTCTGCATTTGAAGCTATATCACTTGTATCGCAAGTATTTGAAGAAAAATCATTTGTTTCGCATGGATTTGAAGCTAAGCCATCTGCTTCGCATTGATGTGAAACTAAATCATTTGTTCCGCATGGATTTGAAGCTAAGCCATCTACTTCGCATTGATTTGAAACTAAATCATTTGTTTCGCATGGATTTGAAGATAATCCTTCTACTTCGCATTGATTTGAAGCTAAATCATGTGTATCGCATGGATTTTGAAGCTAACACGTTTGATTCGTCTGCATTTGAAGCTATATCACGTATATCGCAAGTATCTGAAGATAAATCATTTGTGTCTCATGGATTTGAAGCTAAACCTTCTACATAGTATTGATTTGCAGCTAAATCGTGTGTTTCGCATGGATTAGAAGCTAACGCATTGTTTCGTCTGTATTTGACGCTATGCCACATATATCGAAAGTATCTGAAGCTAAATCATTGGTATCGCATGTATTTGAAGCTAAACCTACTAGATTGCATTGATTTACTACTAAATCATGTGTTTCGCATGGATTTGAAGCTAACTCGTTTGTTTCGCCTGCATTTGAAAACTGTATCACATATATCGCAAGTATCTTAAGCTAAATCATTTGTGTCGCATGGATTTGAAGCTGAACTTTCTACATCGCATTGATTTGAAGCGAAATCATGTATTTCGCGTGGATTGGAAGCTAACTCGTTTACTTCGTCTGCATTTGTAGCTGTATCACTTATATCGCAAGTATCTGAAGCTAAATCATTGGTTTCGCATGCATTTGAACCTAAACATTCTACATCGCATAGATTTGAAACTAGCTCGTTTGCTTCGTCTGCAGTTGAAGCAATATCACTTATATCGCAAGTATTTCAAGAAAAATCATGTGTTTTGCATGGGATTGAAACTAACTCGTTTGTTTCGACTGCATTTGAAGCTATATTACTTATATCGCAAGTATCTGAAGCTAAATCATATGTTTCGCTTGGATTTGAAGCTAAACCTTCTACATCGCATTGATTTGAAGCTAAATCATGTGTTTCGCTCGGATATGAAGCTAACTCGTTTGTTTAGCCTGCATTTGAAGCTATATCACTTATTTCGCAAGTATCTGAAGCTAAATTATTTGTTTCGCATGGTTTTGAAGCTAAACCTTCTACATCGCATTGATTTGCTGCTAAATAATATGTTCCTCTTGGATTTGAAGTTAACTCGTTTGTTTCGACAGAATTTGAAGCTATATCACTTATATCCCAAGTGTTTGAAGCTAAATCATTTGTTTCGCATGGATTTGAAGCTAAACTTCTACATAGCATTGATTTGCAGCTAAATCATGTGTTTCGCTTGTATATGAAGCTAACTCGTTTGTTTCCGTCTGCATTTGAAGCTATATCACTTATATCCCAAGTGTTTGAAGCTAAATCATTTGTTTCGCATGGATTTGAAGCTAAACCTTCTACATCGCATTGATTTGAAGCTAAATCATGTGATTCGCTTGGATTGGAAGCTAACTCGTTGGTTTCGTCTGTATTTGAAGCTATATCACTTATATCCCAAGTGTTTGAAGCTAAATCATTTGTTTCGCATGGATTTGAAGCTAAACCTTCTACATCGCATTGATTTGAAGCTAAATCATGTGATTCGCTTGGATTTGAATCTATTTCGTTTGTTTCGTCTGAATTTGACGCTATATCACTTATATCGCAAGTATCTAAAGCCAAATCATTTGCATCGCATGGATTTGAATCCAAACCTTCTAAATCGCATTGACTTGAAGCTAAATCATGTGTTTAGCTTGGATATCCCAAGTGTTTGATGCTAAATCATTTGTTTCGCATGGATATGAAGCTAAACCTTCTACATCGCATTGATTTGAAGCTAAATCATGTGCTTCGCTTGGATTTGAAGCTATACCTTCTACAACGCTTTGATTTGAAGCTAAATAATATGTATCGCTTGGATATGAAGATAACTCGTTTGTTTCGTCTGCATTTGAAGCTATATCACTTATATCGCAAGTATCTGAAACTAAATCATGTGTTTCACTTGGATTTGAAGCTATTTCAGTTATATCGCAAGTATCTGATGCTAAATCATGTGTTTCGCTTGGATTTGAAGCTAAACCTTGTACATCGCATTGATTTGCAGCTAAAACATGTGTATCGCATGGATTTGAAGCTAAACCTTCTACATCGCATGGATTTGAAGCTAAGCCTTCTACTTCGCATTGATTTGAAGCTAAATCGTGTGTTTCGCATGGATTTGAATCTAACTCGTTCGTTTCGCCTGCATTTGATGCTATATCACTTATATCGCCAGTACCTGACGCTAAATCATTTGTTTCGCATGGATTTGAAGCTAAACCTTCTAAATCACTTTTATTTGAAGCTAAATCATGTGATTCTCTTGGATTTGAAGCTAACTCGTTAGATTCGTCTGCATTTGACGCTATATCACTCATATACTAATTTATTGAAGCAAAATCATTTGTATCGCAAGGATTTGAAGCAAAACCTTCTACATCGCATTGATTTGAAGCTAAATCATGTGTTTCGCATGGATTTGAAGGTAACTCGTTAGTTTCGCCTGCATTTGAAGTTATATCATTTATATCGCAAGTATTTGAAGCTAAATCATTTGTGTCGCATGGATTTGAAGCTAAAGCATCTACATCGCATTGATTTGAAGCTAAATCATGTGTTTCGCATGGTTATGAAGCGAACTCGTTCGTATCGCCTGCATTTTGATGCTATATCACTTATATCGCAAGTATCTGAAGCTAAATAATTTGTTTCGCATGGATTTGAAGCTAGGACATCTAGTTGGTATTGGTTTATTTGTGGCCAAATCATGAGTTGCGCATGAATTAGAAGCTAAACCTTCTACATAGCATTGATTTGCAGCTTAATCATGTGTTTCGCATGGATTTGAAGCTAAACCATGTGTTTTGCATGAATTTGAACCTAAATCTTGTCTTTCGCATGCATTTGAAGCTATATCACTTGTATCGCAAGTATTTGGAGAAAAATCATTTGTGTCGCATTGATTTGAAGCTAAACCTTCTACATCGCATTGATTTGAAGCTAAACCTTCTACATTGCATTGATATGAAGCTAAATCTTGTATATCGTATGGATTTGAAGCTAAACCTTCTACATCGCATTGATTTGAAGCTAAATCATGTGTTTCGCTTGGATACGAAGATAAGTCGTTTGTTTCGTCTGCATATGAAGCTATATCACCTATATCCCAAGTGTTCGAAGCTCAATCTTTTGTTTCGCATGGATTTGAAGATAAGCCTTCTACTTCGTATCGATTTGAAGCTAAATGATATGTATCGCATGGGTTTTAAACCTACCCCGTTTGATTCGTCTGCATTTGCAGCTAAATCATTAATATCCCAAGTGTTTGAAGCTTAATCATTTGTTTCTCATCAATTTGAAGCTAAACATTCTACATCGCATTGATTTGAAGCTAAATCATTTGGTTCGCAAGGATTTGAAACTAAACCTTCTATATCGCATTGATTTGAAGCTAAATCATGTGTTTTGCTTGGATATGAAGCTAACTCGTTTTTTTTTGTCTGCATTTGAAGCTATATCACTTGTATCGCAAGTATTTGAAGAAAATCATTTGTTTCGCATGGATTTGAAGCAAAGCCATCTGCTTCGCATTGATGTGAAACTAAATCATTTGTTTCGCATGGATTTGAAGCTAAGCCATCTACTTCGCATTGATTTGAAACTAAATCATTTGTTTCGCATGGATTTGAAGATAATCCTTCTACTTCGCATTGATTTGAAGCTAAATCATGTGTATCGCATGGATTTTGAAGCTAACACGTTTGATTCGTCTGCATTTGAAGCTATATCACGTATATCGCAAGTATCTGAAGATAAATCATTTGTGTCTCATGGATTTGAAGCTAAACCTTCTACATAGCATTGATTTGCAGCTAAATCGTGTGTTTCGCATGGATTAGAAGCTAACGCATTGTTTCGTCTGTATTTGAAGCTATGCCACATATATCGCAAGTATCTTAAGCTAAATCATTTGTGTCGCATGGATTTGAAGCTGATCTTTCTACATCGCATTGATTTGCTGCTAAATAATATGTTCCGCTTGGATTTGAAGTCAACTCGTTTGTTTCGACAGAATTTGAAGCTATATCACTTATATCCCAAGTGTTTGAAGCTAAATCATTTGTTTCGCATGGATTTGAAGCTAAACCTTCTACATCGCATTGATTTGAAGCTAAATCATGTGATTCGCTTGGATTTGAATCTATTTCGTTTGTTTCGTCTGAATTTGACGCTATATAACTTATATCGCAAGTATCTAAAGCCAAATCATTTGTATCGCATGGATTTGAATCCAAACCTTCTAAATCGCATTGACTTGAAGCTAAATCATGTGTTTAGCTTGGATATCCCAAGTGTTTGATGCTAAATCATTTGTTTCGCATGGATATGAAGCTAAACCTTCTACATCGCATTGATTTGAAGCTAAATCATGTGCTTCCCTTGGATTTGAAGCTATACCTTCTACATCGCTTCGATTTGAAGCTAAATAATATGTATCGCTTGGATATGAAGATAACTCGTTTGTTTCGTCTGCATTTGAAGCTATATCACCTATATCGCAAGCATCTGATGCTAAATCATTTGTTTCGCATGGATTTGAAGCTAAACCTTATAAATCGCATTGATTTGAAGCTAAATCATGTGTTTCGCTTGGATATCCCAAGTGTTTGATGCTAAATCATTTGTTTCGCATGGATATGAAGCTAAACCTTCTACATCGCATTGAATTGAAGCTAAATCATGTGTTTCGCTTGGATTTGAAGCTATACCTCCTACATCGCATTGATTTGAAGCTAAATCATGTGATTCGCTTGGATATGAAGATAACTCGTTTGTTTCGTCTGCATTTGAAGCTATACCACTTATATCGCAAGTATCTGAAGCTAATTCATTTGTGTAGCATGGATTTGAAGCTACACCTTCTACATCGCATTGATTTGAAGCTAAACCTTCTACATCGCATTGATTTGAAGCTAAGCCTTCTACTTCGCATGGATTTAAAGCTTAATGCTGTGTATCGCATGGATTTTGAAGCTACCTCGTTTGATTCGTCTACATTTGAAGTTATATCACTTAAATCACAAGTGTTTGAAGCTAAATCATTTGATTCGCATGAATTTTAAGCTAAACCTTCTACATCGCGTTGATTTGAAGGTAAATCATGTGTGTCGCATGGATTTGAAGCTAACTCGGTTGTTTCGTCTGCATTTGAAGCTAAATCGTGTATATCGCAATTATTTGAAGCTAACTCATTTCTTTCGCATGCAGTTGAAGCGAAATCATGTATATCACATGTAGTTGATGCTAAACCATTTGATTCGCATGGATTTGAAGCTAAGCCTTCTTCCTCGCATTGATTTAAACTTAAATCATGTGTTTCGCAAGGATTTGAAGCTAACTCGTTTGTTCCGCATGCAGCTAAAGCTAAATCATATGTAAAACAAGTATTTGAAGCTAAACTATTCGTGTCGCTTGGATTTGAAACTAAGCCTTCTACTTCGCATTGATTTGAACCTAAATCATTCGTTTCGCATGGATTTGATGCTAATCCTTCTTCTTCGCATTGATTTGAAGCTAAATCATGTGTATCGCATGGATTTTGAAGCTAACACGATTGATTCGTCTGCATTTGAAGCTATATCACTTATATCGCAAGTATCTGAAGCTACATCATTTCTTTCGCATGGATTTGAAGCTAAACCTTCTACATCGCATTGATTTGCAGCTAAGTCATGTGTTCCGCATGGATTTGAAGATAATTCGTTAGTTTCGCCTGCATTTGAAGCTATATCAATATATCGCAAGTATCTGAACCTAAATCATTTGTTTCGCATGGGTTTGAAGATAAGCCTTCTACTTCGTATCGATTTGAAGCTAAATGATGTGAACCGCATTGATTTTGAAGCTAACTCGTTTGATTCGTTTGCATTTGAAGCTATATCACTTATATACCAAGTGTTTGATGCTAAGTCATATGGTTCGCATGGATTTGTATCTAAACGTTCTACATCGCATTGATTTGAAGCTAAATCATGTTTTTCGCTTGGATTTGAAGCTAAACGGTCTACGTCGCATTGATTTGAAACTAAATCATGTTTTTTTGCATGGATTTGATGCTAACTCGTTTGTTTCTCCTGTATTTGAAGCTATATCACTTATATCGCAAGTATCTGAAACTAAATCATGTGTTTCGCTTGGATTTGAAGCTAAACCTTGTACATCGCATTGATTTGCAGCTAAAACATGTGTATCGCATGGATTTGAAGCTAAACCTTCTACATCGCATGGATTTGAAGCTAAGCCTTCTACTTCGCATTGATTTGAAGCTAAATCGTGTGTTTCGCATGGATTTGAATCTAACTCGTTCGTTTCGCCTGCATTTGATGCTATATCACTTATATCGCCAGTACCTGACGCTAAATCATTTGTTTCGCATGGATTTGAAGCTAAACCTTCTAAATCGCTTTTATTTGAAGCTAAATCATGTGATTCTCTTGGATTTGAAGCTAACTCGTTAGATTCGTCTGCATTTGACGCTATATCACTCATATACTAATTTATTGAAGCAAAATCATTTGTATCGCAAGGATTTGAAGCAAAACCTTCTACATCGCATTGATTTGAAGCTAAATCATGTGTTTTGCTTGGATATGAAGCTATCTCGTTTTTTTTGTCTGCATTTGAAGCTATATCACTTGTATCGCAAGTATTTGAAGAAAAATCATTTGTTTCGCATGGATTTGAAGCTAAGCCATCTGCTTCGCATTGATTTGAAACTAAATCATTTGTTTCGCATGGATTTGAAGCTAAGCCATCTACTTCGCATTGATTTGAAACTAAATCATTTGTTTCGCATGGATTTGAAGATAATCCTTCTACTTCGTATTGATTTGAAGCTAAATCATGTGTATCGCATGGATTTTGAAGCTAACACGTTTGATTCGTCTGCATTTGAAGCTATATCACGTATATCGCAAGTATCTGAAGCTAAATCATTGGTATCGCATGTATTTGAAGCTAAACCTTCTAGATTGCATTGATTTACTACTAAATCATGTGTTTCGCATGGATTTGAAGCTAACTCGTTTGTTTTGCCTGCATTTGAAACTGTATCACATATATCGCAAGTATCTTAAGCTAAATCATTTGTGTCGCATGGATTTGAAGCTGAACTTTTCTACATCGCATTGATTTGAAGCTAAATCATGTATTTCGCGTGGATTGGAAGCTAAGCCATCTACATCGCATTGATTTGAAGCTAAATCATGTGCTTCGCATGGATTTGAAGGTAACTCGTTAGTTTCGCCTGCATTTGAAGCTATATCATTTATATCGCAAGTATTTGAAGCTAAATCATTTGTGTCGCATGGATTTGAAGCTAAAGCATCTACATCGCATTGAATTGAAGCTAAATCAAGTAATTCGCTTGGATTTGAAGCTAACTCGTTTGTTTCGCCCGCATTTGAAGCTATATCAATATATCGCAAGTATCTGAACCTAAATCATTTGTTTCGCACGGATTTGAAGCTAAACCTTCCACATCGCATTGCTTTGAAGCTAAATCATGTGTTTCGCTTGGATTTGAAGCTATACCTTCTACATCGCTTTGATTTGAAGCTAAATCATGTGTTTCGCATGGTTATGAAGCTAACTCGTTCGTATCGCCTGCATTTGATGCTATATCACTTATATCGCAAGTATATGAAGCTAAATAATTTGTTTCGCATGGATTTGAAGCTAGGACATCTAGTTGGTATTGGTTTATTTGTGGCCAAATCATGAGTTGCGCATGAATTAGAAGCTAAACCTTCTACATAGCATTGATTTGCAGCTTAATCATGTGTTTCGCATGGATTTGAAGCTAAACCATGTGTTTTGCATGAATTTGAACCTAAATCTTGTCTTTCGCATGCATTTGAAGCTATATCACTTATATCGCAAGTATCTTAAGCTACATCATTTCTTTCGCATGGATTTGAAGCTAAACCTTCTACATCGCATTGATTGGAAGCTAAATCATGTGTATCGCATGGATTTGAAGCTCACTCGTTTGTTTCGCCTGCAGTTGAATCTATATCACTTATATCTCAAGTATTTGAAACTAAATCATTTGTTCCGCATGGATTTGAAGCTAAGCCTTCTACTTCGCATTGATTGGAAGCTAAATCATGTGTATCGCATGGATTTTGAAGCTACCTCGTTTGATTCGTCTACATTTGAAGTTATATCACTTAAATCACAAGTGTTTGAAGCTAAATCATTTGATTCGCATGAATTTTAAGCTAAACCTTCTACATCGCGTTGATTTGAAGGTAAATCATGTGTGTCGCATGGATTTGAAGCTAACTCGGTTGTTTCGTCTGCATTTGAAGCTAAATCGTGTATATCGCAATTATTTGAAGCTAACTCATTTCTTTCGCATGCAGTTGAAGCGAAATCATGTATATCACATGTAGTTGATGCTAAACCATTTGATTCGCATGGATTTGAAGCTAAGCCTTCCTCCTCGCATTGATTTAAACTTAAATCATGTGTTTCGCTAGGATTTGAAGCTAACTCGTTTGTTCCGCATGCAGCTAAAGCTAAATCATATGTAAAACAAGTATTTGAAGCTAAACTATTCGTGTCGCTTGGATTTGAAACTAAGCCTTCTACTTCGCATTGATTTGAACCTAAATCATTCGTTTCGCATGGATTTGATGCTAATCCTTCTTCTTCGCATTGATTTGAAGCTAAATCATGTGTATCGCATGGATTTTGAAGCTAACACGATTGATTCGTCTGCATTTGAAGCTATATCACTTATATCGCAAGTATCTGAAGCTACATCATTTCTTTCGCATGGATTTGAAGCTAAACCTTCTACATCGCATTGATTTGCAGCTAAGTCATGTGTTTCGCATGGATTTGAAGATAATTCGTTAGTTTCGCCTGCATTTGAAGCTATATCAATATATCGCAAGTATCTGAACCTAAATCATTTGTTTCGCATGGGTTTGAAGATAAGCCTTCTACTTCGTATCGATTTGAAGCTAAATGATGTGAACCGCATTGATTTTGAAGCTAACTCGTTTGATTCGTTTGCATTTGAAGCTATATCACTTATATACCAAGTGTTTGATGCTAAGTCATATGGTTCGCATGGATTTGTATCTAAACGTTCTACATCGCATTGATTTGAAGCTAAATCATGTTTTTCGCTTGGATTTGAAGCTAAACCGTCTACGTCGCATTGATTTGAAACTAAATCATGTTTTTTGCATGGATTTGATGCTAACTCGTTTGTTTCTCCTGTATTTGAAGCTATATCACTTATATCGCAAGTATCTGAAACTAAATCATGTGTTTCGCTTGGATTTGAAGCTAAACCTTGTACATCGCATTGATTTGCAGCTAAAACATGTGTATCGCATGGATTTGAAGCTAAACCTTCTACATCGCATGGATTTGAAGCTAAGCCTTCTACTTCGCATTGATTTGAAGCTAAATCGTGTGTTTCGCATGGATTTGAATCTAACTCGTTCGTTTCGCCTGCATTTGATGCTATATCACTTATATCGCCAGTACCTGACGCTAAATCATTTGTTTCGCATGGATTTGAAGCTAAACCTTCTAAATCGCTTTCATTTGAAGCTAAATCATGTGATTCTCTTGGATTTGAAGCTAACTCGTTAGATTCGTCTGCATTTGACGCTATATCACTCATATACTAATTTATTGAAGCAAAATCATTTGTATCGCAAGGATTTGAAGCAAAACCTTCTACATCGCATTGATTTGAAGCTAAATCATGTGTTTTGCTTGGATATGAAGCTATCTCGTTTTTTTTGTCTGCATTTGAAGCTATATCACTTGTATCGCAAGTATTTGAAGAAAAATCATTTGTTTCGCATGGATTTGAAGCTAAGCCATCTGCTTCGCATTGATTTGAAACTAAATCATTTGTTTCGCATGGATTTGAAGCTAAGCCATCTACTTCGCATTGATTTGAAACTAAATCATTTGTTTCGCATGGATTTGAAGATAATCCTTCTACTTCGTATTGATTTGAAGCTAAATCATGTGTATCGCATGGATTTTGAAGCTAACACGTTTGATTCGTCTGCATTTGAAGCTATATCACGTATATCGCAAGTATCTGAAGCTAAATCATTGGTATCGCATGTATTTGAAGCTAAACCTTCTAGATTGCATTGATTTACTACTAAATCATGTGTTTCGCATGGATTTGAAGCTAACTCGTTTGTTTTGCCTGCATTTGAAACTGTATCACATATATCGCAAGTATCTTAAGCTAAATCATTTGTGTCGCATGGATTTGAAGCTAAAGCATCTACATCGCATTGAATTGAAGCTAAATCAAGTAATTCGCTTGGATTTGAAGCTAACTCGTTTGTTTCGCCCCGCATTTGAAGCTATATCAATATATCGCAAGTATCTGAACCTAAATCATTTGTTTCGCACGGATTTGAAGCTAAACCTTCCACATCGCATTGCTTTGAAGCTAAATCATGTGATTCGCTTGGATTTGAAGCTATACCTTCTACATCGCTTTGATTTGAAGCTAAATCATGTGTTTCGCATGGTTATGAAGCTAACTCGTTCGTATCGCCTGCATTTGATGCTATATCACTTATATCGCAAGTATATGAAGCTAAATAATTTGTTTCGCATGGATTTGAAGCTAGGACATCTAGTTGGTATTGGTTTATTTGTGGCCAAATCATGAGTTGCGCATGAATTAGAAGCTAAACCTTCTACATAGCATTGATTTGCAGCTTAATCATGTGTTTCGCATGAATTTGAAGCTAAACCATGTGTTTTGCATGAATTTGAACCTAAATCTTGTCTTTCGCATGCATTTGAAGCTATATCACTTGTATCGCAAGTATCGGAAGCTAAATCATTTGTTTCGCATGGATTGGAAGCTAAAGCTTCTACATCGCATTGATTTGAAGCTACATCTTTTGTTTCGCAAGGATTTGAAACTAATCCTTCTATATCGCATTGATTTGAAGCTAAATCATTTGTTTCGCATGGATTTGAAGCTAAGCCTTCTACTTCGCATTGATTTGAACCTAAATCATTCGTTTCGCATGGATTTGAAGATAATCCTTCTACTTCGGATTGATTTGAAGCTAAATCATGTGTATCGCATGGATTTTGAAGCTAACACGTTTGATTCGTCTGCATTTTAAGCTATATCACGTATATCGCAAGTATCTGATGTTAAATCATTTGTTTCGCATGGATTTGAAGCTAAACCTTCTACATCGCATTGATTTGTAGCGGAATCTTGTGTATCGCATGGATTTGGAGATAACTCGTTTGTTTCCCCTGCATTTGAAGCTATTTCAGTTATATCCCAAGTGTTTGAAGCTAAATCATTTGTTTCGCATGGATTTGAAGCTAAACCTTCTACATCGCATTGATTTGAAGCAAAATCATGTGCTTCGCTTGCATATGAAGCTAACTCGTTTGTTTCGTCTGCATTTGATGCTGTATCACTTATATCGCAAGTATCTGGAGCTAAATCATTTGTTTCGCACGAATTTGTATCTAAACAATGTGTTTCGCATGAATTTGAACCTAAATCTTGTCTTTCGCATGCATTTGAAGCTTAATCATGTATTTGGCTTGGATTTAAAGCTAACTCGTTTGTTTCGCCCGCACTTGTAGCTATATCATTTATATCGCAAGTATTTGAAGCTAAATCATTTGTCTCGCATTGATTTGAAGCTAAACCTTCTACATCGCATTGATTTGCAGCTTAAACATGTTTTTTGCATGGATTTGAAGCTCACACGTTTGTTTCGCCTGCATTTGAAGCTATATCATTTATATCGCAAGTATCTGAACCTATATCACTTGCTTCGCGTGGATTTTAACCTAATCCTCCTACATCGCATTGATTTGAAGCTAAATCATGTGTTTCACTTGGATTTGAAGCCAAACCTTCTACATCGCATTGATTTGAAGCTAAATCATTTGTTTCGCATGGATTTGAAGCTAACCCTTCTACATCGCATTGATTTGAAGCTAAATCATTTGTTTCGCTTGCATATGAAGCTAACTTGTTTGACTCGTCTGCATTCGATGCTATATCACTTATATCGCAAGTATCTGGAGCTAAATCATTTGTTTCGCACGAATTTGAATCTAAACCATGTGTTTCGCATGAATTTGAACCTAAATCTTGTCTTCCGCATGCATTTGATGCTTAATCATATATTTTGCTTGGATTTAAAGCTAACTCTTTTGTTTCGCCTGCATTTGAAACTATACCTTCTACATCGCATTGATTTGAAGCTGAATCATGTGTTTCGCATGGATTTGAAGCTCACTCGTTTGTTTCCCCTGCATTTGAAGCTAAACCTTATAAATCGCATTGATTTGAAGCTAAATCATGTGATTCGCTTGGAGTTGAATCTAGTTCGTTTGTTTAGTCTGAATTTGACGCTATATCACTTATATCGCAAGTATCTAAAGCCAAATCATTTGTATCGCATGGATTTGAATCCAACCATTCTAAATCGCATTGACTTGAAGCTAAATCATGTGTTTCGCTTGGATATCCCAAGTGTTTGATGCTAAATCATTTGTTTCGCATGGATATGAAGCTAAACCTTCTACATCGCATGGATTTGAAGCTAAACCTTCTACATCGCATTGATTTGAAGCTAAATCTTTTGTTTCGCAAGGATTTGAAACTAATCCTTCTATATCGCATTGATTTGAAGCTAAATCATGTGTTTCGCTTGGATATGAAGCTAACTCGTTTTTTTCGTCTGCATTTGAAGCTATATCACTTGTATCGCAAGTATTTGAAGCTAAATGTTGTGTATCGCATGGATTTTGTAGCTAACTCGATTGATTCGTCTGCATTTGAAGCTATATCACTTATATCGCAAGTATCTGAAGCTAAATCATTTGTTTCGCTTGGATTTGAAGCTAAACCTTCTACATCGCATTTATTTGAAGCTAAATCGTGTGTTTCCCATGGTTATGAAGCTAACTCGTTCGTATCGCCTGCATTTGATGCTATAACACTTATATCGCAAGTATCTGAAGCTAAATAATTTGTTTCGCATGGATTTGAAGCTAGACATCTAGTTGGTATTTATTTGTAGCTAAATCATGAGTTGCGCATGAATTAGAAGCTAAACCTTCTACATAGCATTGATTTGCAGCTTAATCATGTGTTTCGCATGGATTTGAAGCTAAACCATGTGTTTTGCATGAATTTGAACCTAAATCTTGTCTTTCGCATGCATTTGAAGCTATATCACTTATATCGCAAGTATCTTAAGCTACATCATTTCTTTCGCATGGATTTGAAGCTAAACCTTCTACATCGCATTGATTGGAAGCTAAATCATGTGTATCGCATGGATTTGAAGCTCACTCGTTTGTTTCGCCTGCAGTTGAATCTATATCACTTATATCTCAAGTATTTGAAACTAAATCATTTGTTCCGCATGGATTTGAAGCTAAGCCTTCTACTTCGCATTGATTGGAAGCTAAATCATGTGTATCGCATGGATTTTGAAGCTAACTCGATTGATTCTCCTGCATTTGAAGCTATATCAGTTATATCGCAAGTATCTAATGCTATATCATTTGTTTCGCATGAATTTGAAGCTAAACCTTCTACATCGCATTTTTTGAAGCTAAATCATGTGTTTCGTTTGGATTTGAAGCTAACTTGTTAGTTTCGCCTGCATTTGAAGCAATATCAATGTATCGCAAGTATCTGAACCTAAATCATTTGTTTCGCATGGATTTGAAGCTCAGCCTTCTACTTCGTATCGATTTGAAGTTAAATAATATGTATCGCACGGATTTTGGAGCTTCCCCGTTTGATTCGTCTGCATTTCCTGCTAGATCACTTATATTCGAAGTGTTTGTAGGTAAATCATTTGTTTCGCATGGATTTGATGCTAAACCTTCTACATCGCATTGATTTGAAGCTAAATCATGTGTTGCGCTTGGATTTGAATCTATACCTTCTACATCGCATTGATTTCAAGCTAAATCATGTTTTTCGTTTTGATTTGAAGATATAACTTCTACAACGCTTTGATTTGAAGCTAAATCATGTGTTTTGCATGGAGTTGATGCTAACTCGTTTGTTTCCCCTGCATTTGAAGCTGTATCACATATATCGCAAGTATCTGAAGCTAAATCATTTGTTTCGTATAGATTTGAAGTTTAACCTTCTACATCGCATTGATTCGAAGCTAAATCATGTGTTTCGCATGGATTTGAAGCTAACTCGTTAGTTTCGCCTGCATTTGAAGCTATTTCAGTTATATCGCAAGTATCTGATGCTAAATCATTTGTTTCGCATGGATTTGAAGCTCAACCTTCTACATCGCATTGATTTACAGCTAAATCATGTGTTTTGCATGGAATTGATGCTAACTCGATTGTTTCCCCTGCATTTGAAGCTATTTCAGTTATGTCGCAAGTATCTGATGCTAAATCATTTGTTTCGCATGGATTTGAAGCTAAACCTTCTACATCGTATCGATTTGAAGCTAAATCGTGTGTTTTGCATGGATTTTATGCTAACTCGTTTGTTTCCCTTGCATTTGAAGCTATATCAGTTATATCGCAAGTATCTGATGCTAAATCATTTGTTTCGCATGGATTTGTAGCTAAACCTTCAACATCGCATTGATTTGCAGCTAAATCATGTGTTACGCATGGATTTGAAGCTAACTCGTTAGTTTCGCCTGCATTTGAAGCTATTTCAGTTATATCGCAAGTATCTGATGCTAAATCATTTGTTTCGCATGGATTTGAAGCTCAACCTTCTACATCGCATTGATTTACAGCTAAATCATGTGTTTTGCATGGAATTGATGCTAACTCGATTGTTTCCCCTGCATTTGAAGCTATTTCAGTTATGTCGCAAGTATCTGATGCTAAATCATTTGTTTCGCATGGATTTGAAGCTAAACCTTCTACATCGTATCGATTTGAAGCTAAATCGTGTGTTTTGCATGGATTTGAAGCTAACTCGTTTGTTTTGCCTGCATTTGAAACTGTATCACATATATCGCAAGTATCTTAAGCTAAATCATTTGTGTCGCATGGATTTGAAGCTGAACTTTCTACATCGCATTGATTTGAAGCTAAATCATGTATTTCGCGTGGATTGGAAGCTAAGCCATCTACATCGCATTGATTTGAAGCTAAATCATGTGCTTCGCATGGATTTGAAGGTAACTCGTTAGTTTCGCCTGCATTTGAAGCTATATCATTTATATCGCAAGTATTTGAAGCTAAATCATTTGTGTCGCATGGATTTGAAGCTAAAGCATCTACATCGCATTGAATTGAAGCTAAATCAAGTAATTCGCTTGGATTTGAAGCTAACTCGTTTGTTTCGCCCGCATTTGAAGCTATATCAATATATCGCAAGTATCTGAACCTAAATCATTTGTTTCGCACGGATTTGAAGCTAAACCTTCCACATCGCATTGCTTTGAAGCTAAATCATGTGTTTCGCTTGGATTTGAAGCTATACCTTCTACATCGCTTTGATTTGAAGCTGAATCATGTGTTTCGCATGGTTATGAAGCTAACTCGTTCGTATCGCCTGCATTTGATGCTATATCACTTATATCGCAAGTATATGAAGCTAAATAATTTGTTTCGCATGGATTTGAAGCTAGGACATCTAGTTGGTATTGGTTTATTTGTGGCCAAATCATGAGTTGCGCATGAATTAGAAGCTAAACCTTCTACATAGCATTGATTTGCAGCTTAATCATGTGTTTCGCATGAATTTGAAGCTAAACCATGTGTTTTGCATGAATTTGAACCTAAATCTTGTCTTTCGCATGCATTTGAAGCTATATCACTTGTATCGCAAGTATCGGAAGCTAAATCATTTGTTTCGCATGGATTGGAAGCTAAAGCTTCTACATCGCATTGATTTGAAGCTACATCTTTTGTTTCGCAAGGATTTGAAACTAATCCTTCTATATCGCATTGATTTGAAGCTAAATCATTTGTTTCGCATGGATTTGAAGCTAAGCCTTCTACTTCGCATTGATTTGAACCTAAATCATTCGTTTCGCATGGATTTGAAGATAATCCTTCTACTTCGGATTGATTTGAAGCTAAATCATGTGTATCGCATGGATTTTGAAGCTAACACGTTTGATTCGTCTGCATTTTAAGCTATATCACGTATATCGCAAGTATCTGATGTTAAATCATTTGTTTCGCATGGATTTGAAGCTAAACCTTCTACATCGCATTGATTTGTAGCGGAATCTTGTGTATCGCATGGATTTGGAGATAACTCGTTTGTTTCCCCTGCATTTGAAGCTATTTCAGTTATATCCCAAGTGTTTGAAGCTAAATCATTTGTTTCGCATGGATTTGAAGCTAAACCTTCTACATCGCATTGATTTGAAGCAAAATCATGTGCTTCGCTTGCATATGAAGCTAACTCGTTTGTTTCGTCTGCATTTGATGCTGTATCACTTATATCGCAAGTATCTGGAGCTAAATCATTTGTTTCGCACGAATTTGTATCTAAACAATGTGTTTCGCATGAATTTGAACCTAAATCTTGTCTTTCGCATGCATTTGAAGCTTAATCATGTATTTGGCTTGGATTTAAAGCTAACTCGTTTGTTTCGCCCGCACTTGTAGCTATATCATTTATATCGCAAGTATTTGAAGCTAAATCATTTGTCTCGCATTGATTTGAAGCTAAACCTTCTACATCGCATTGATTCGAAGCTAAATCATGTGTTTCGCATGGATTTGAAGCTAACTCGTTAGTTTCGCCTGCATTTGAAGCTATTTCAGTTATATCGCAAGTATCTGATGCTAAATCATTTGTTTCGCATGGATTTGAAGCTCAACCTTCTACATCGCATTGATTTACAGCTAAATCATGTGTTTTGCATGGAATTGATGCTAACTCGATTGTTTCCCCTGCATTTGAAGCTATTTCAGTTATGTCGCAAGTATCTGATGCTAAATCATTTGTTTCGCATGGATTTGAAGCTAAACCTCCTACATCGCATTGATTTGAAGCTAAATCATGTGTTTCACTTGGATTTGAAGCCAAACCTTCTACATCGCATTGATTTGAAGCTAAATCATTTGTTTCGCATGGATTTGAAGCTAACCCTTCTACATCGCATTGATTTGAAGCTAAATCATTTGTTTCGCTTGCATATGAAGCTAACTTGTTTGACTCGTCTGCATTCGATGCTATATCACTTATATCGCAAGTATCTGGAGCTAAATCATTTGTTTCGCACGAATTTGAATCTAAACCATGTGTTTCGCATGAATTTGAACCTAAATCTTGTCTTCCGCATGCATTTGATGCTTAATCATATATTTTGCTTGGATTTAAAGCTAACTCTTTTGTTTCGCCTGCATTTGAAACTATACCTTCTACATCGCATTGATTTGAAGCTGAATCATGTGTTTCGCATGGATTTGAAGCTCACTCGTTTGTTTCCCCTGCATTTGAAGCTAAACCTTATAAATCGCATTGATTTGAAGCTAAATCATGTGATTCGCTTGGAGTTGAATCTAGTTCGTTTGTTTAGTCTGAATTTGACGCTATATCACTTATATCGCAAGTATCTAAAGCCAAATCATTTGTATCGCATGGATTTGAATCCAACCATTCTAAATCGCATTGACTTGAAGCTAAATCATGTGTTTCGCTTGGATATCCAAGTGTTTGATGCTAAATCATTTGTTTCGCATGGATATGAAGCTAAACCTTCTACATCGCATGGATTTGAAGCTAAACCTTCTACATCGCATTGATTTGAAGCTAAATCTTTTGTTTCGCAAGGATTTGAAACTAATCCTTCTATATCGCATTGATTTGAAGCTAAATCATGTGTTTCGCTTGGATATGAAGCTAACTCGTTTTTTTCGTCTGCATTTGAAGCTATATCACTTGTATCGCAAGTATTTGAAGCTAAATGTTGTGTATCGCATGGATTTTGTAGCTAACTCGATTGATTCGTCTGCATTTGAAGCTATATCACTTATATCGCAAGTATCTGAAGCTAAATCATTTGTTTCGCTTGGATTTGAAGCTAAACCTTCTACATCGCATTTTTTGAAGCTAAATCATGTGTTTCGTTTGGATTTGAAGCTAACTTGTTAGTTTCGCCTGCATTTGAAGCAATATCAATGTATCGCAAGTATCTGAACCTAAATCATTTGTTTCGCATGGATTTGAAGCTCAGCCTTCTACTTCGTATCGATTTGAAGTTAAATAATATGTATCGCACGGATTTTGGAGCTTCCCCGTTTGATTCGTCTGCATTTCCTGCTAGATCACTTATATTCGAAGTGTTTGTAGGTAAATCATTTGTTTCGCATGGATTTGATGCTAAACCTTCTACATCGCATTGATTTGAAGCTAAATCATGTGTTGCGCTTGGATTTGAATCTATACCTTCTACATCGCATTGATTTCAAGCTAAATCATGTTTTTCGTTTTGATTTGAAGATATAACTTCTACAACGCTTTGATTTGAAGCTAAATCATGTGTTTTGCATGGAGTTGATGCTAACTCGTTTGTTTCCCCTGCATTTGAAGCTGTATCACATATATCGCAAGTATCTGAAGCTAAATCATTTGTTTCGTATAGATTTGAAGTTTAACCTTCTACATCGCATTGATTCGAAGCTAAATCATGTGTTTCGCATGGATTTGAAGCTAACTCGTTAGTTTCGCCTGCATTTGAAGCTATTTCAGTTATATCGCAAGTATCTGATGCTAAATCATTTGTTTCGCATGGATTTGAAGCTCAACCTTCTACATCGCATTGATTTACAGCTAAATCATGTGTTTTGCATGGAATTGATGCTAACTCGATTGTTTCCCCTGCATTTGAAGCTATTTCAGTTATGTCGCAAGTATCTGATGCTAAATCATTTGTTTCGCATGGATTTGAAGCTAAACCTTCTACATCGTATCGATTTGAAGCTAAATCGTGTGTTTTGCATGGATTTTATGCTAACTCGTTTGTTTCCCTTGCATTTGAAGCTATATCAGTTATATCGCAAGTATCTGATGCTAAATCATTTGTTTCGCATGGATTTGTAGCTAAACCTTCAACATCGCATTGATTTGCAGCTAAATCATGTGTTACGCATGGATTTGAAGCTAACACGTTCGTTTCGCCTGCATTTGATGCTATATCACTTATATCACAAGTGTTTGATGCTAAATCATTTGTTTCGCATGGATTTGAAGCTAAACCTTCTACATCGTATCGATCTGAAGCAAAATGATATGTATCGCATGGATTTTGAAGCTACCCCGTTTGATTCGCCTGCATTTGCAGCTATATCACTTATATCACAAGTGTTTGAAGCTAAAACATTTGTTCCGCATGGATTTGAAGCTAAGCCTTCTACTTCGCATGGATTTAAAGCTAAATGATGTGAACCGCATTGATTTTGAAGCTAACTCGTTTGATTCGTTTGCATTTGAAGCTATATCACTTATATACCAAGTGTTTGATGCTAAGTCATATGGTTCGCATGGATTTGTATCTAAACGTTCTACATCGCATTGATTTGAAGCTAAATCATGTTTTTCGTTTGGATTTGAAGCTAAACCGTCTACGTCGCATTGATTTGAAACTAAATCATGTTTTTTGCATGGATTTGATGCTAACTCGTTTGTTTCTCCTGTATTTGATGCTATATCACTTATATCGCCAGTACCTGACGCTAAATCATTTGTTTCGCATGGATTTGAAGCTAAACCTTCTAAATCGCTTTTATTTGAATCTAAATCATGTGATTCTCTTGGATTTGAAGCTAACTCGTTAGATTCGTCTGCATTTGACGCTATATCACTCATATACTAATTTTTTGAAGCAAAATCATTTGTATCGCAAGGATTTGAAGCAAAACCTTCTACATCGCATTGATTTAAAGCTAAATCATGTGTTTCGCATGGATTTGAAGGTAACTCGTTAGATTCGCCTGCATTTGAAGCTATATCATTTATATCGCAAGTATTTGAAGCTAAATCATTTGTGTCGCTTGGATTTGAAGCTAAAGCATCTACATCGCATTGAATTGAAGCTAAATCAAGTAATTCGCTTGGATTTGAAGCTAACTCGTTTGTTTCGCCCGCATTTGAAGCTATATCAATATATCGCAAGTATCTGAACCTAAATCATTTGTTTCGCACGGATTTGAAGCTAACCTTCCACATCGCATTGCTTTGAAGCTAAATCATGTGTTTCGCTTGGATTTGAAGCTATACCTTCTACATCGCTTTGATTTGAAGCTAAATCATGTGTTTCGCATGGTTATGAAGCTAACTCGTTCGTATCGCCTGCATTTGATGCTATATCACTTATATCGCAAGTATATGAAGCTAAATAATTTGTTTCGCATGGATTTGAAGCTAGGACATCTAGTTGGTATTGGTTTATTTGTGGCCAAATCATGAGTTGCGCATGAATTAGAAGCTAAACCTTCTACATAGCATTGATTTGCAGCTTAATCATGTGTTTCGTATGAATTTGAAGCTAAACCATGTGTTTTGCATGAATTTGAACCTAAATCTTGTCTTTCGCATGCATTTGAAGCTATATCACTTGTATCGCAAGTATTTGGAGAAAAATCATTTGTGTCGCATTGATTTGAAGCTAAACCTTCTACATCGCATTGATTTGAAGCTAAACCTTCTACATTGCAGTGATTTGAAGCTAAATCTTGTATATCGTATGGATTTGAAGCTAAACCTTCTACATCGCATTGATTTGAAGCTAAATCATGTGTTTCGCTTGGATACGAAGATAAGTCGTTTGTTTCGTCTGCATATGAAGCTATATCACCTATATCCCAAGTGTTCGAAGCTCCATCTTTTGTTTCGCATGGATTTGAAGATAAGCCTTCTACTTCGTATCGATTTGAAGCTAAATGATATGTATCGCATGGGTTTTGAACCTACCCCGTTTGATTCGTCTGCATTTGCAGCTAAATCACTAATATCCCAAGTGTTTGAAGCTTAATCATTTGTTTCTCATCAATTTGAAGCTAAACATTCTACATCGCATTGATTTGAAGCTAAATCATTTGGTTCGCAAGGATTTGAAACTAAACCTTCTATATCGCATTGATTTGAAGCTAAATCATGTGTTTTGCTTGGATATGAAGCTATCTCGTTTTTTTTGTCTGCATTTGAAGCTATATCACTTGTATCGCAAGTATTTGAAGAAAAATCATTTGTTTCGCATGGATTTGAAGCTAAGCCATCTACTTCGCATTGATTTGAAACTAAATCATTTGTTTCGCATGGATTTGAAGCTAAGCCATCTACTTCGCATTGATTTGAAACTAAATCATTTGTTTCGCATGGATTTGAAGATAATCCTTCTACTTCGTATTGATTTGAAGCTAAATCATGTGTATCGCATGGATTTTGAAGCTAACACGTTTGATTCGTCTGCATTTGAAGCTATATCACGTATATCGCAAGTATCTTAAGCTAAATCATTTGTGTCGCATGGATTTGAAGCTGAACTTTCTACATCGCATTGATTTGAAGCTAAATCATGTATTTCGCGTGGATTGGAAGCTAAGCCATCTACTTCGCATTGATTTGTAACTAAATCATTTGTTTCGCATGGATTTGAAGATAATCCTTCTACTTCGCATTGATTTGAAGCTAAATCATGTGTATCGCATGGATTTTGAAGCTAACACGTTTGATTCGTCTGCATTTGAAGCTATATCACGTATATCGCAAGTATCTGAAGCTAAATCATTGGTATCGCATGTATTTGAAGCTAAACCTTCTAGATTGCATTGATTTACTACTAAATCATGTGTTTCGCATGGATTTGAAGCTAACTCGTTTGTTTTGCCTGCATTTGAAACTGTATCACATATATCGCAAGTATCTTAAGCTAAATCATTTGTGTCGCATGGATTTGAAGCTGAACTTTCTACATCGCATTGATTTGAAGCTAAATCATGTATTTCGCGTGGATTGGAAGCTAACTCGTTTATTTCGTCTGCATTTGTAGCTGTATCACTTATATCGCAAGTATCTGAAGCTAAATCATTGGTTTCGCATGCATTTGAACCTAAACATTCTACATCGCATAGATTTGAAGCTAGCTCGTTTGCTTCGTTTGCAGTTGAAGCAATATCACTTATATCGCAAGTATTTCAAGAAAAATCATGTGTTTTGCATGGGATTGAAACTAACTCGTTTGTTTCGACTGCATTTGAAGCTATATTACTTATATCGCAAGTATCTGAAGCTAAATCATATGTTTCGCTTGGATTTGAAGCTAAACCTTCTACATCGCATTGATTTGAAGCTAAATCATGTGTTTTGCTTGGATATGAAGCTAACTCGTTTTTTTTGTCTGCATTTGAAGCTATATCACTTGTATCGCAAGTATTTGAAGAAAAATCATTTGTTTCGCATGGATTTGAAGCTAAGCCATGTGCTTCGCATTGATGTGAAACTAAATCATTTGTTTCGCATGGATTTGAAGCTAAGCCATCTACTTCGCATTGATTTGAAACTAAATCATTTGTTTCGCATGGATTTGAAGATAATCCTTCTACTTCGCATTGATTTGAAGCTAAATCATGTGTATCGCATGGATTTTGAAGCTAACACGTTTGATTCGTCTGCATTTGAAGCTATATCACGTATATCGCAAGTATCTGAAGATAAATCATTTGTGTCTCATGGATTTGAAGCTAAACCTTCTACATAGCATTGATTTGCAGCTAAATCGTGTGTTTCGCATGGATTAGAAGCTAACGCATTGTTTCGTCTGTATTTGACGCTATGCCACATATATCGAAAGTATCTGAAGCTAAATCATTGGTATCGCATGTATTTGAAGCTAAACCTACTAGATTGCATTGATTTACTACTAAATCATGTGTTTCGCATGGATTTGAAGCTAACTCGTTTGTTTCGCCTGCATTTGAAACTGTATCACATATATCGCAAGTATCTTAAGCTAAATCATTTGTGTCGCATGGATTTGAAGCTGAACTTTTTACATCGCATTGATTTGAAGCGAAATCATGTATTTCGCGTGGATTGGAAGCTAACTCGTTTACTTCGTCTGCATTTGTAGCTGTATCACTTATATCGCAAGTATCTGAAGCTAAATCATTGGTTTCGCATGCATTTGAACCTAAACATTCTACATCGCATAGATTTGAAGCTAGCTCGTTTGCTTCGTCTGCAGTTGAAGCAATATCACTTATATCGCAAGTATTTCAAGAAAAATCATGTGTTTTGCATGGGATTGAAACTAACTCGTTTGTTTCGACTGCATTTGAAGCTATATTACTTATATCGCAAGTATCTGAAGCTAAATCATATGTTTCGCTTGGATTTGAAGCTAAACCTTCTACATCGCATTGATTTGAAGCTAAATCATGTGTTTCGCTCGGATATGAAGCTAACTCGTTTGTTTAGCCTGCATTTGAAGCTATATCACTTATTTCGCAAGTATCTGAAGCTAAATTATTTGTTTCGCATGGTTTTGAAGCTAAACCTTCTACATCGCATTGATTTGCTGCTAAATAATATGTTCCTCTTGGATTTGAAGTTAACTCGTTTGTTTCGACAGAATTTGAAGCTATATCACTTATATCCCAAGTGTTTGAAGCTAAATCATTTGTTTCGCATGGATTTGAAGCTAAACCTTCTACATCGTATTGATTTGAAGTTAAATCATGGGTTTCGCTTGGATATGAAGCTAACTCGTTTGTTTAGTCTGCATTTGAGCTAATCACTTACATAGAAGTATCTGAAACTAAATCATTTGTGTCGCACGGATTTGAAGCTAAGCCTTCTACATCGCAATGATTTGAAGCTAAGTCATGTGTTTCGTATGGATTTGGAGCTAACTCGTTTATTTCGTCTGCATTTGTAGCTGTATCACTTATATCGCAAGTATCTGAAGCTAAATCATTTGTGTCTCATGGATTTGAAGCTAAACTTCTACATAGCATTGATTTGCAGCTAAATCATGTGTTTCGCTTGTATATGAAGCTAACTCGTTTGTTTCCGTCTGCATTTGAAGCTATATCACTTATATCCCAAGTGTTTGAAGCTAAATCATTTGTTTCGCATGGATTTGAAGCTAAACCTTCTACATCGCATTGATTTGAAGCTAAATCATGTGATTCGCTTGGATTTGAATCTATTTCGTTTGTTTCGTCTGAATTTGACGCTATATATTTCTTATATCGCAAGTATCTAAAGCCAAATCATTTGCATCGCATGGATTTGAATCCAAACCTTCTAAATCGCATTGACTTGAAGCTAAATCATGTGTTTAGCTTGGATATCCCAAGTGTTTGATGCTAAATCATTTGTTTCGCATGGATATGAAGCTAAACCTTCTACATCGCATTGATTTGAAGCTAAATCATGTGCTTCGCTTGGATTTGAAGCTATACCTTCTATATCGCTTTGATTTGAAGCTAAATAATATGTATCGCTTGGATATGAAGATAACTCGTTTGTTTCGTCTGCATTTGAAGCTATATCACTTATATCGCAAGTATCTGAAACTAAATCATGTGTTTCACTTGGATTTGAAGCTATTTCAGTTATATCGCAAGTATCTGATGCTAAATCATGTGTTTCGCTTGGATTTGAAGCTAAACCTTGTACATCGCATTGATTTGCAGCTAAAACATGTGTATCGCATGGATTTGAAGCTAAACCTTCTACATCGCATGGATTTGAAGCTAAGCCTTCTACTTCGCATTGATTTGAAGCTAAATCGTGTGTTTCGCATGGATTTGAATCTAACTCGTTCGTTTCGCCTGCATTTGATGCTATATCACTTATATCGCCAGTACCTGACGCTAAATCATTTGTTTCGCATGGATTTGAAGCTAAACCTTCTAAATCACTTTTATTTGAAGCTAAATCATGTGATTCTCTTGGATTTGAAGCTAACTCGTTAGATTCGTCTGCATTTGACGCTATATCACTCATATACTAATTTATTGAAGCAAAATCATTTGTATCGCAAGGATTTGAAGCAAAACCTTCTACATCGCATTGATTTGAAGCTAAATCATGTGTTTCGCATGGATTTGAAGGTAACTCGTTAGTTTCGCCTGCATTTGAAGCTATATCATTTATATCGCAAGTATTTGAAGCTAAATCATTTGTGTCGCATGGATTTGAAGCTAAAGCATCTACATCGCATTGAATTGAAGCTAAATCAAGTAATTCGCTTGGATTTGAAGCTAACTCGTTTGTTTCGCCCGCATTTGAAGCTATATCAATATATCGCAAGTATCTGAACCTAAATCATTTGTTTCGCACGGATTTGAAGCTAAACCTTCCACATCGCATTGCTTTGAAGCTAAATCATGTGTTTCGCTTGGATTTGAAGCTATACCTTCTACATCTCTTTGATTTGAAGCTAAATCATGAGCTTTTCATGGATTTGATGCTAACTCGTTTGCTTCCCCTGCATTTGAAGCTATTTCAGTTATATCGCAAGTATCTGATGCTAAATCATTTGTTTCGCATGGATTTAAAGCTAAACCTTCTACATCGCATTGATCTGAAGCTAAATCATGTGTTTCGCATGGTTATGAAGCTAACTCGTTCGTATCGCCTGCATTTGATGCTATATCACTTATATCGCAAGTATCTGAAGCTAAATAATTTGTTTCGCATGGATTTGAAGCTAGGACATCTAGTTGGTATTGGTTTATTTGTGGCCAAATCATGAGTTGCGCATGAATTAGAAGCTAAACCTTCTACATAGCATTGATTTGCAGCTTAATCATGTGTTTCGCATGGATTTGAAGCTAAACCATGTGTTTTGCATGAATTTGAACCTAAATCTTGTCTTTCGCATGCATTTGAAGCTATATCACTTGTATCGCAAGTATTTGGAGAAAAATCATTTGTGTCGCATTGATTTGAAGCTAAACCTTCTACATCGCATTGATTTGAAGCTAAACCTTCTACATTGCATTGATATGAAGCTAAATCTTGTATATCGCATGGATTTGAAGATAAGCCTTCTACTTCGTATCGATTTGAAGCTAAATGATATGTATCGCATGGGTTTTAAACCTACCCCGTTTGATTCGTCTGCATTTGCAGCTAAATCACTAATATCCCAAGTGTTTGAAGCTTAATCATTTGTTTCTCATCAATTTGAAGCTAAACATTCTACATCGCATTGATTTGAAGCTAAATCATTTGGTTCACAAGGATTTGAAACTAAACCTTCTATATCGCATTGATTTGAAGCTAAATCATGTGTTTTGCTTGGATATGAAGCTAACTCGTTTTTTTTGTCTGCATTTGAAGCTATATCACTTGTATCGCAAGTATTTGAAGAAAAATCATTTGTTTCGCATGGATTTGAAGATAACTCGTTTGTTTCGTCTGCATTTGAAGCTATACCACTTATATCGCAAGTATCTGAAGCTAATTCATTTGTGTAGCATGGATTTGAAGCTACACCTTCTACATCGCATTGATTTGAAGCTAAACCTTCTACATCGCATTGATTTGAAGCTAAGCCTTCTACTTCGCATGGATTTAAAGCTAAATGCTGTGTATCGCATGGATTTTGAAGCTACCTCGTTTGATTCGTCTACATTTGAAGTTATATCACTTAAATCACAAGTGTTTGAAGCTAAATCATTTGATTCGCATGAATTTTAAGCTAAACCTTCTACATCGCGTTGATTTGAAGGTAAATCATGTGTGTCGCATGGATTTGAAGCTAACTCGGTTGTTTCGTCTGCATTTGAAGCTAAATCGTGTATATCGCAATTATTTGAAGCTAACTCATTTCTTTCGCATGCAGTTGAAGCGAAATCATGTATATCACATGTAGTTGATGCTAAACCATTTGATTCGCATGGATTTGAAGCTAAGCCTTCTTCCTCGCATTGATTTAAACTTAAATCATGTGTTTCGCTAGGATTTGAAGCTAACTCGTTTGTTCCGCATGCAGCTAAAGCTAAATCATATGTAAAACAAGTATTTGATGCTAAACTATTCGTGTCGCTTGGATTTGAAACTAAGCCTTCTACTTCGCATTGATTTGAACCTAAATCATTCGTTTCGCATGGATTTGATGCTAATCCTTCTTCTTCGCATTGATTTGAAGCTAAATCATGTGTATCGCATGGATTTTGAAGCTAACACGATTGATTCGTCTGCATTTGAAGCTATATCACTTATATCGCAAGAATCTGAAGCTACATCATTTCTTTCGCATGGATTTGAAGCTAAACCTTCTACATCGCATTGATTTGCAGCTAAGTCATGTGTTTCGCATGGATTTGAAGATAATTCGTTAGTTTCGCCTGCATTTGAAGCTATATCAATATATCGCAAGTATCTGAACCTAAATCATTTGTTTCGCATGGGTTTGAAGATAAGCCTACTACTTCGTATCGATTTGAAGCTAAATGATGTGAACCGCATTGATTTTGAAGCTAACTCGTTTGATTCGTTTGCATTTGAAGCTATATCACTTATATACCAAGTGTTTGATGCTAAGTCATATGGTTCGCATGGATTTGTATCTAAACGTTCTACATCGCATTGATTTGAAGCTAAATCATGTTTTTCGCTTGGATTTGAAGCTAAACCGTCTACGTCGCATTGATTTGAAACTAAATCATGTTTTTTGCATGGATTTGATGCTAACTCGTTTGTTTCTCCTGTATTTGAAGCTATATCACTTATATCGCAAGTATCTGAAACTAAATCATGTGTTTCGCTTGGATTTGAAGCTAAACCTTGTACATCGCATTGATTTGCAGCTAAAACATGTGTATCGCATGGATTTGAAGCTAAACCTTCTACATCGCATGGATTTGAAGCTAAGCCTTCTACTTCGCATTGATTTGAAGCTAAATCGTGTGTTTCGCATGGATTTGAATCTAACTCGTTCGTTTCGCCTGCATTTGATGCTATATCACTTATATCGCCAGTACCTGACGCTAAATCATTTGTTTCGCATGGATTTGAAGCTAAACCTTCTAAATCGCTTTTATTTGAAGCTAAATCATGTGATTCTCTTGGATTTGAAGCTAACTCGTTAGATTCGTCTGCATTTGACGCTATATCACTCATATACTAATTTATTGAAGCAAAATCATTTGTATCGCAAGGATTTGAAGCAAAACCTTCTACATCGCATTGATTTGAAGCTAAATCATTTGTTTCGCATGGATTTGAAGCTAAGCCATCTGCTTCGCATTGATGTGAAACTAAATCATTTGTTTCGCATGGATTTGAAGCTAAGCCATCTACTTCGCATTGATTTGAAACTAAATCATTTGTTTCGCATGGATTTGAAGATAATCCTTCTACTTCGCATTGATTTGAATCTAAATCATGTGTATCGCATGGATTCTGAAGCTAACTCGTTTGATTTGTCTGCATTTGCAGTTATATCATTTATATCCCAAGTGTTTGAAGCTAAATCATTTGCTTCGCATGGATTTGTAGCTAAACCGTCTTTCGTTTCGCATGGATTTGAAGCTAACTCGTTTATTTCGTCTGCATTTGAAGCTATATCACTTATATTCCAAGTGTTTGATGCTAAATCATTTGTTTCGCTTGGATTTGAAGCTAAACATTTTACATCTGATTGATTTGCAGCTAAATCATGTGTTTTGCATGGATTTGATGATAACTCGTTTGTTTCCCCTGCATTTGAAGCTATATCAGTTATATCGCAAGTATCTGATGCTATATCATTTATTTCTCATGGATTTGAAGCTAAACCTTATACATAGCATTGATTTGAAGCTAAATCACTTGTTTCGCATGGATTTGAAGGTAAACCTCCTACATCGCATTGATTTGAAGCTAAATCATGTGTTTTGCATGGATTTGAAGCTAACTCGTTTGTTTCCCTTGCATTTGAATCTATATCACGTATATCGCAAGTATCTGATGCTAAATCATTTGATCGCATGTATTTGTAGCAAAACCTTCTACATCGCATAGATTTGAAGCTAACTCGTTTGTTTCGTCTGCATTTGAAGCTATATCACTTATATCGCAAGTATTTCAAGGAAAATCATGTGTTTTGAATGGATTTGAAGCTAACTCGTTTATTTCGTCTGCATTTGATGCTATATCACTTATATAGTAAGTATCTGAAGCTAAATGATTTGTTTCGCATGGATTTGAAACTAAACCTTCTACATCGCATTGATTTGCTGTTAAATCATGTGTTTTGCATGGATTTGAAGCTAACTCGTTTGTTTCGTCTGCATTTGAAGCTATATCACTTATATCGCAGGTATTTCAAGAAAAATCATGTGTTTTGCATGGATTTGAAGCTAATCCTCCCACATCGGATTGATTTGCAGCTAAATCATGTGTTTTGCATGGATTTGATGATAACTCGTTTGTTTCCCCTGCATTTGAAGCTATATCAGTTATATCGCAAGTATCTGATGTTATATCATTTATTTCGCATGGATTTGAAGCTAAACCTTCTACATCGCATTGATTTGAAGCTATATCATTTGTTTCGCATGGATTTGAAGCTAACTCGTTTGTTTCGCTTGCATTTGATGCTACATCACTTGAATCGCAAGTATCTGATGCTAAATCATTTGTTTCGCATGAATTTAAATCTAAACCCTGTGTTTCGCATGAATTTGAACATAAATCACGTCTTTCGCATGCATTTGAAGCTTAATCATATGTTTTGCTTGGATTTGAAGCTAACTCTTTTGTTTCCCCTGCATTTGAAGCTATGTCACTTATATCGCAAGTAACAGATTCTAAATCATTTGATTCGCATGGATTTGAAGCTAACCCTTCTACATCGCATTGATTTGCATCTAAATCATGTGTTTCGCAAGGATTTGAAGTTAACTCGTTTGTTTCGTCTGCATTTGAAGCTATATCACTTGTATCGCAAGTATTTGAAGAAAAATCATTTGTTTCGCATGGATTTGAAGCTAAGCCATCTGCTTCGCATTGATGTGAAACTAAATCATTTGTTTCGCATGGATTTGAAGCTAAGCCATCTACTTCGCATTGATTTGAAACTAAATCATTTGTTTCGCATGGATTTGAAGATAATCCTTCTACTTCGCATTGATTTGAAGCTAAATCATGTGTATCGCATGGATTTTGAAGCTAACACGTTTGATTCATCTGCATTTGAAGCTATATCACGTATATCGCAAGTATCTGAAGATAAATCATTTGTGTCTCATGGATTTGAAGCTAAACCTTCTACATAGCATTGATTTGCAGCTAAATCGTGTGTTTCGCATGGATTAGAAGCTAACGCATTGTTTCGTCTGTATTTGAAGCTATGCCACATATATCGAAAGTATCTGAAGCTAAATCATTGGTATCGCATGTATTTGAAGCTAAACCTTCTAGATTGCATTGATTTACTACTAAATCATGTGTTTCGCATGGATTTGAAGCTAACTCGTTTGTTTCGCCTGCATTTGAAACTGTATCACATATATCGCAAGTATCTAAAGCCAAATCATTTGTATCGCATGGATTTGAATCCAAACCTTCTAAATCGCATTGACTTGAAGCTAAATCATGTGTTTAGCTTGGATATCCCAAGTGTTTGATGCTAAATCATTTGTTTCGCATGGATATGAAGCTAAACCTTCTACATCGAATTGATTTGAAGCTAAATCATGTGCTTCCCTTGGATTTGAAGCTATACCTTCTACATCGCTTCGATTTGAAGCTAAATAATATGTATCGCTTGGATATGAAGATAACTCGTTTGTTTCGTCTGCATTTGAAGCTATATCACCTATATCGCAAGCATCTGATGCTAAATCATTTGTTTCGCATGGATTTGAAGCTAAACCTTATAAATCGCATTGATTTGAAGCTAAATCATGTGTTTCGCTTGGATATCCCAAGTGTTTGATGCTAAATCATTTGTTTCGCATGGATATGAAGCTAAACCTTCTACATCGCATTGAATTGAAGCTAAATCATGTGTTTCGCTTGGATTTGAAGCTATACCTCCTACATCGCATTGATTTGAAGCTAAATCATGTGATTCGCTTGGATATGAAGATAACTCGTTTGTTTCGTCTGCATTTGAAGCTATACCACTTATATCGCAAGTATCTGAAGCTAATTCATTTGTGTAGCATGGATTTGAAGCTACACCTTCTACATCGCATTGATTTGAAGCTAAACCTTCTACATCGCATTGATTTGAAGCTAAGCCTTCTACTTCGCATGGATTTAAAGCTAAATGCTGTGTATCGCATGGATTTTGAAGCTACCTCGTTTGATTCGTCTACATTTGAAGTTATATCACTTAAATCACAAGTGTTTGAAGCTAAATCATTTGATTCGCATGAATTTTAAGCTAAACCTTCTACATCGCGTTGATTTGAAGGTAAATCATGTGTGTCGCATGGATTTGAAGCTAACTCGGTTGTTTCGTCTGCATTTGAAGCTAAATCGTGTATATCGCAATTATTTGAAGCTAACTCATTTCTTTCGCATGCAGTTGAAGCGAAATCATGTATATCACATGTAGTTGATGCTAAACCATTTGATTCGCATGGATTTGAAGCTAAGCCTTCTTCCTCGCATTGATTTAAACTTAAATCATGTGTTTCGCTAGGATTTGAAGCTAACTCGTTTGTTCCGCATGCAGCTAAAGCTAAATCATATGTAAAACAAGTATTTGATGCTAAACTATTCGTGTCGCTTGGATTTGAAACTAAGCCTTCTACTTCGCATTGATTTGAACCTAAATCATTCGTTTCGCATGGATTTGATGCTAATCCTTCTTCTTCGCATTGATTTGAAGCTAAATCATGTGTATCGCATGGATTTTGAAGCTAACACGATTGATTCGTCTGCATTTGAAGCTATATCACTTATATCGCAAGAATCTGAAGCTACATCATTTCTTTCGCATGGATTTGAAGCTAAACCTTCTACATCGCATTGATTTGCAGCTAAGTCATGTGTTTCGCATGGATTTGAAGATAATTCGTTAGTTTCGCCTGCATTTGAAGCTATATCAATATATCGCAAGTATCTGAACCTAAATCATTTGTTTCGCATGGGTTTGAAGATAAGCCTACTACTTCGTATCGATTTGAAGCTAAATGATGTGAACCGCATTGATTTTGAAGCTAACTCGTTTGATTCGTTTGCATTTGAAGCTATATCACTTATATACCAAGTGTTTGATGCTAAGTCATATGGTTCGCATGGATTTGTATCTAAACGTTCTACATCGCATTGATTTGAAGCTAAATCATGTTTTTCGCTTGGATTTGAAGCTAAACCGTCTACGTCGCATTGATTTGAAACTAAATCATGTTTTTTGCATGGATTTGATGCTAACTCGTTTGTTTCTCCTGTATTTGAAGCTATATCACTTATATCGCAAGTATCTGAAACTAAATCATGTGTTTCGCTTGGATTTGAAGCTAAACCTTGTACATCGCATTGATTTGCAGCTAAAACATGTGTATTGCATGGATTTGAAGCTAAACCTTCTACATCGCTTGGATTTGAAGCTAAGCCTTCTACTTCGCATTGATTTGAAGCTAAATCGTGTGTTTCGCATGGATTTGAATCTAACTCGTTCGTTTCGCCTGCATTTGATGCTATATCACTTATATCGCCAGTACCTGACGCTAAATCATTTGTTTCGCATGGATTTGAAGCTAAACCTTCTAAATCGCTTTTATTTGAAGCTAAATCATGTGATTCTCTTGGATTTGAAGCTAACTCGTTAGATTCGTCTGCATTTGACGCTATATCACTCATATACTAATTTATTGAAGCAAAATCATTTGTATCGCAAGGATTTGAAGCAAAACCTTCTACATCGCATTGATTTGAAGCTAAATCATTTGTTTCGCATGGATTTGAAGCTAAGCCATCTGCTTCGCATTGATGTGAAACTAAATCATTTGTTTCGCATGGATTTGAAGCTAAGCCATCTACTTCGCATTGATTTGAAACTAAATCATTTGTTTCGCATGGATTTGAAGATAATCCTTCTACTTCGCATTGATTTGAAGCTAAATCATGTGTATCGCATGGATTCTGAAGCTAACTCGTTTGATTTGTCTGCATTTGCAGTTATATCATTTATATCCCAAGTGTTTGAAGCTAAATCATTTGCTTCGCATGGATTTGTAGCTAAACCGTCTTTCGTTTCGCATGGATTTGAAGCTAACTCGTTTATTTCGTCTGCATTTGAAGCTATATCACTTATATCCCAAGTGTTTGATGCTAAATCATTTGTTTCGCTTGGATTTGAAGCTAAACATTTTACATCTGATTGATTTGCAGCTAAATCATGTGTTTTGCATGGATTTGATGATAACTCGTTTGTTTCCCCTGCATTTGAAGCTATATCAGTTATATCGCAAGTATCTGATGCTATATCATTTATTTCTCATGGTTTTGAAGCTAAACCTTATACATAGCATTGATTTGAAGCTAAATCACTTGTTTCGCATGGATTTGAAGGTAAACCTCCTACATCGCATTGATTTGAAGCTAAATCATGTGTTTTGCATGGATTTGAAGCTAACTCGTTTGTTTCCCTTGCATTTGAATCTATATCACGTATATCGCAAGTATCTGATGCTAAATCATTTGATCGCATGTATTTGTAGCAAAACCTTCTACATCGCATAGATTTGAAGCTAACTCGTTTGTTTCGTCTGCATTTGAAGCTATATCACTTATATCGCAAGCATTTCAAGGAAAATCATGTGTTTTGAATGGATTTGAAGCTAACTCGTTTATTTCGTCTGCATTTGATGCTATATCACTTATATAGTAAGTATCTGAAGCTAAATGATTTGTTTCGCATGGATTTGAAACTAAACCTTCTACATCGCATTGATTTGCTGTTAAATCATGTGTTTTGCATGGATTTGAAGCTAACTCGTTTGTTTCGTCTGCATTTGAAGCTATATCACTTATATCGCAGGTATTTCAAGAAAAATCATGTGTTTTGCATGGATTTGAAGCTAATCCTCCTACATCGGATTGATTTGCAGCTAAATCATGTGTTTTGCATGGATTTGATGATAACTCGTTTGTTTCCCCTGCATTTGAAGCTATATCAGTTATATCGCAAGTATCTGATGTTATATCATTTATTTCGCATGGATTTGAAGCTAAACCTTCTACATCGCATTGATTTGAAGCTATATCATTTGTTTCGCATGGATTTGAAGCTAACTCGTTTGTTTCGCTTGCATTTGATGCTACATCACTTGAATCGCAAGTATCTGATGCTAAATCATTTGTTTCGCATGAATTTAAATCTAAACCCTGTGTTTCGCATGAATTTGAACATAAATCACGTCTTTCGCATGCATTTGAAGCTTAATCATATGTTTTGCTTGGATTTGAAGCTAACTCGTTTGTTTCCCCTGCATTTGAAGCTATGTCACTTATATCGCAAGTAACAGATTCTAAATCATTTGATTCGCATGGATTTGAAGCTAACCCTTCTACATCGCATTGATTTGCATCTAAATCATGTGTTTCGCAAGGATTTGAAGTTAACTCGTTTGTTTCGTCTGCATTTGAAGCTATATCACTAGTACCCCAAGTGATTGAAGCTAAATCATTTGTTTCGCATGGATTTGAAGCTAAACCTTCTACATCGCATTGATTTGACGATAAATCATGTGTTTCGCTTGGATATGAAGCTAACTCGTTTGTTTCGTCTGCATTTGAAGCTGTATCACTTATATCGCAAGTATCTGAAGCTAAATCATTGGTTTCGCATGGATTTGAAGCTAAACATTCTACATCGCATAGATTTGAAGCTAACTCGTTTGTTTCTCCTGCATCTGATGCTATATCACTTATATCGCATGATTCTGATGCAAAGTCATTTGTGTCGCATGGATTTGGTGCTAAACTTTCTACATCGCATTGATTTGAAGTTAAACCTTCTACATCGCATTGATTTGAAGCTAAATCATGTGTTTCGCATGGAGTTGTAGCTAAAACTACTACATCGCATTGATTTGCTGCTAAATCATTTGTTTCGCATGGATTTGTAGCTAACTTATTAATTGCGCATGCAGATGGATCTAAATAACGTATATCATAAGCATTTGTAGCTAAACCATTTGTTTCGTATGGATTTGAAGCTAATCCTTCTACTTCGAATTGATTTGTAGCTAAATCATGTGTATCGCAAGGATTTTTAAGCTAACACTTTTGTGTTCCCTACATTTGAAGCTATATCACTTATATCGCAAGTATCTGAACCTAAATCATTTGTTTCGCATGGATTTGAAGCTAAACCATCTACATCGCATTGTATTGAAGCTTAATCATGTGTTTCACTCGGATTTGTAGCTAAACCTTCTACAGCGTATTGATTTGAAGCTGAATCATGTGTTTCATATAGATTTGAAGCTAACTCGTTTGTTTCGTCTGCATTTGAAGCTATATCACTTATATCGCAAGTATCTGAAGCTAAGTCATTGGTTTCGCATGGATTTGAAGCTAAACATTCTACATCGCATAGATTTGAAGCTAACTCGTTTGTTTCTCCTGCATCTGATGCTATATCACTTATATCGCATGATTCTGATGCAAAGTCATTTGTGTCGCATGGATTTGGTGCTAAACCTTCTACATCGCATTGATTTGAAGTTAAACCTTCTACATCGCATTGATTTGAAGCTAAATCATGTGTTTCGCATGGATTTGAAGCTAACTCGTTAGTTTCGCCTGCATTTGAAGCTATATCACTTATATCGCAAGCATCTGAAGCTAAATCATTTGTTTCGCATGGATTTGAAGCTAAGCCTTCTACCTCGCATCGATTTGAATCTAAATGATGTGAACCGCATGGATTTTGAAGCTAACTCGTTTGATTCGTCTGCATTTGAAGCTATATCACCTATATCGCAAGTATCTGGTTCTAAATCAGTTGTTACGCATGGATTTGAATCTAAACCTTCTACATCGCATTGATTTGCAATTCAATCATGTGTTTCGCATGGATTTGAAGCTAACTCGTTTGTTTCGTCTGCATTTGAAGCTATATCACTTATATCCCAAGTGTTTGAAGCTAAATCATTTGTTTCGCATGGATTTGAAGCTAAGCCTTCTACCTCGCATCGATTTGAATCTAAATGATGTGAACCGCATGGATTTTGAAGCTAACTCGTTTGATTCGTCTGCATTTGAAGATATATCACCTATATCGCAAGCATCTGGTTCTAAATCATTTGTTACGCATGGATTTGAAGCTAAACCTTCTGCATCGCATTGATTTGCAATTCAATCATGTGTTTTGCATGGATTTGTAGGTAAGTCGTTTGTTTCGTTTGCAGTTGAATCTATATCACTTACATCGCAAGCATTTGAGGCTAAATCATTTGTTTCGCATCGATTTGAAGCAAAACCTTCTAAATCGCATTGATTTGAAGTTAACTCATGTGTTTCGCATGGATTTGAAGCTAACTCGTTTGATCCGCATGCAGTTGAATCTATATCACTTACATCGCAAGCATTTGAGGCTAAATCATTTGTTTCGCATCGATTTGAAGCTAAACCTTCTAAATCGCATTGATTTGATGCTAAATCGTGTGATTAGCTTGGATTTGAAGCTAAATCGTTTGTTTCGTCGGCTTTTGAAGCTATATCACTTATATCGCAAGTATCTGAAGCTAAATCATTTGTTCCGCATGGTTTTGAAGCTGAACCTTCTACATAGCATTGATTTGAAGATGAATCATGTGATTCGCTTGGATTTGAAGCTAACTCGTTTGTTTCGTCTGCTTTTGATGCTATATCACTTATATCGCAAGTATCTGAACCTAAATCATTTGTTTCGCATGGATTTGAAGCTAAGCCTTTTACTTCGCATTGATTTGAAGCTAAATCATGTGTATCGCATGGATTTTGAAGCTAACTCGTTTGATTCATCTGCATTCGAAGAAATATCACTTATATCGCAAGCATGTGAAGCTAAATCATTTGTGTCGCATGGATTTGAAGCTAAACCTTCTACACAGGATTGATTTGAATTTTAAGCATGTGTTTTGCATGGATTTGAAGCTAACTCGTTTGTTTCCCCTGCATTTGAAGCTATGTCACTTATGTCGCAAGTAACTGATGCTTAATCATTTGATTCGCATGGATTTGAAGCTAAACCTTCTACATCGCATTGATTTGCATCTAAATCATGTGTTTCGCAAGGATTTGAAGCTAACTCGTTTGTTTCGTCTGCATTTGAAGCTATATCACTTATACTCCAAGTGATTGACGCTAAACCATTTTATTTCGCATGGATTTGAAGCTAAACCTTCTACATCGCATTGATTTGTAGCTAAATCATGTGTTTTGCATGGATTTGAAGCTAACTCGTTTGTTTCCCTTGCATTTGAATCTATATCACTTATATCGCAAGTATCTGATGCTAAATCATTTGTTCGCATGTATTTGTAGCACAACCCTCTACATAGCATAGATTTGAAGCTAACCCGTTTGTTTCGTCTGCATTTGAAGCTATATCACTTATATCGCAAGTATTTCAAGAAAAATCATGTGTTTTGAATGGATATGAAGCTAACTCGTTTATTTCGTCTGCATTTGATGCTATATCTCTTATATAGTAAGTATCTGAAGCTAAATGATTTGTTTCGCATGGATTTGAAACTAAACCTTCTACATCGCATTGATTTGCTGTTAAATCATGTGTTTTGCATGGATTTGAAGCTAATTCGTTTGTTTCCCTTGCATTTGAAGCTATATCACTTATGTCGCAAGTATCTGAACCTAAATCATTTGTTTCGCATGGATTTGAAGATAAGCCTTCTACTTCGCATTGATTAGAAGCTAAATAATGTGTATCGCATGGATTTTGAAGCTAACTCGTTTGTTTCGTCTGCATTTGAAGCTATATCACTAATACCCCAAGTGATTGAAGCTAAATCATTTGTTTCGCATGGATTTGAAGCTAAACCTTCTATATCGCATTGATTTGACGATAAATCATGTGTTACGCTTGGATATGAAGCTAACTCGTTTGTTTCGTCTGCATTTGAAGCTATATCACTTATATCGCAAGTATCTGAAGCTAAATAATTTGTTTCGCATGGATTTGAAGCTAGGACATCTAGTTGGTATTTATTTGTAGCTAAATCATGAGTTGCGCATGAATTAGAAGCTAAACCTTCTACATAGCATTGATTTGCAGCTTAATCATGTGTTTCGCATGGATTTGAAGCTAAACCATGTGTTTTGCATGCATTTGAACCAAAATCTTTTCTTTCGCATGCATTTGAAGCTATATCACTTGTATCGCAAGTATCGGAAGCTAAATCATTTGTTTCGCATGGATTTGAAGCTAAACATTCTACATCACATTGATTTGAAGCTAAATCATTTGGCTCGCAAGGATTTGAAACTAAACCTTCTATATCGCATTGATTTGAAGCTAAATCATGTGTTTCGCTTGGATATGAAGCTAACTCGTTTTTTTCGTCTGCATTTGAAGCTATATCACTTGTATCGCACGTATTTGAAGAAAAATCATTTGTTTCGCATGGATTTGAAGCTAAGCCATCTACTTCGCATTGATTTGAAACTAAATCATTTGTATCGGATGGATTTGAAGCTAATCCTTCTACATCGCATTCGTTTGCAGCTAAGTCATTTGTTTCGCATGGATTTGAAGCTAACTCGTTTGTTTCGTCTGCATTTGAAGCTATATCACTTATATCGCAAGTATTTGAAGCTAACTGATGTGTATCTCATGGATTTTGAAGCTAACTCGATTGATTCGTCTGCGTTTGAAGCTATATCACTTATATCGCAAGTATCTTATGCTAAATCATTTGTTTCGCATGAATTTAAAGCTAAACCTTCTACATCGCATTCATTTGCAGCTAAATCATGTGTTTTGCATGGATTTGATGCTAACTCGTTTGTATCGACTGCATTTGAAGCTATATAACTTATATCCCAAGAGTTTGAAGCTAAATCATTTGTTTCGCATGGATTTGAAGCTAAACCTTCTTCATCGCATTGATTTGAAGCTAAATCATGAGTTTCGCTTGAATTTGAAGCTAAACCTTCTACATCGCATTGATTTGAGACTAAATCATGTGTTTCACTTGTATTTGAAGCTATTTCGTTTGTTTCGTCTGCATTTGAAGCTATATCACTCATATCCCAAGTGTCTGATGCTAAATCAATTGTTTCGCATGGATTTGAAGCTAAACCTTCCACTTCACATGGATTTAAAGCTAAATGATGTGTACCTAATGGATTTTTAAGCTAACTCGTTTGATTCGTCTGCATTTGATGCTACATCACTTATATCGCAAGCATCTGAACCTAAATCATTAGTTTCGCATGGATTTGTAGCTAAACCTTCTACATCGCATTGATTTGAAGCTAAATCGTGTGTTTCGCTTGGATATGAAGCTAACTCGATTGTTTAATCTGCATTTGAAGCTATATCACTTATATCGCAAGTATATGAATCTAAATCATTTGTGTCGCATTCAGTAGCAGCTGATCCTTCTACATCGCATTGATTCGAAACTTAATCATGTGTTTTGCATGGATTTGAAGCTAACTCGTTTGTTTCGCATGCAGCTGAAGCTACATCACCGATAACCCAAGTGTTTGAAGCTCAATCATTTGTTTCGCATGGATTTGAAGCTAAACCTTCTGCATCGCATTGAATTGCAGCTCAATCAATGTGTTTTGCATGGATTTGAAGGCTAACTCATATGTTTTCCCTGCATTTAAAGCTACATCACTTATATCGCAAGTATCTGAACCTAAATCATTTGTGCCGCATGGATTTGGAGCTAAACCTTCTACATAGCATTGATTTGAAGCTAAATCATGAGTTTCGCTTGAATTTGAAGCTAAACCTTCTACATCGCATTGAATTGTAACTAAATCATGTGTTTCGCTTCTATTTGAAGCTAACTCGTTTGTTTCGTCTGCATTTAAAGCTATATCATTCATATCCCAAGTGTTTGATGCTAAATCAAATGTTTCGCATGGATTTGAAGCTAAGCCTTCTACTTCGCATGGATTTAAAGGTAAATGATGTGTACCGCACGGATTTTGAAGCTAACTCGTTTGATTCGTCTTCATTTGATGCTACATCACTTATATCGCAATTATCTGAACCTAAATCATGTTTCGCATGGATTTGAAGCTAAATCTTCTACATCGTATTGATTTAAGCTGAATCATTTGTTTTGCATGGATTTGAAGCTAAGCCTTCTACTTCGCGTTGATTTGAAGCTAAAGCATGTGTTTCGTTTGATTTGAAGCTACTTCGTTTGTTTCGCCTGCATTGAAGCTATATCACTTATATCGCAAGTATCTGATGCAAGTCATTTGTGTCGCATGGATTTGAAGCTAAACCTTACATATCGCATTGGTTTGAAGCTAAATCGTGCACATCGCATTGGTTTGAAGCTAAACCTTCCACATCGCATTGTTTTGAAGCTAAATAATGTGTTTCGTATGGAGTTGAAGCTAGCACGTTTGTTTCGTCTGCATTTGAAGTTATATCACATATATCGAAAGTATCTGAAGCAGAATGATTTGATTCGCATGGATTTGAAGATAAGCCTTCTACTTCGCATTGATTTAAAGCTAAATCATGTGTTTTGCATGGATTTGAAGCTAAATCATGTGTTTTGCATGGATTTGATGCTAACTCGTTTGTCTCCCCTGCATTTGAAGCTATTTCATATATATCGCAAGTATCTGATGCTAAATCATTTGATTCGCATGGATTTGATGCTAAACCTTCCACATCGTATCGATTTGAAGCTAAATGATATGTATCGCCTGCATTTTGAAGCTACCCCGTTTGATTCGTCTGCATTTGCAGCTATATCACTTATATCAAAAGTGTTTGAAGGTAAATCATTTGTTTCGCATGGGGTTTGAAGCTAAACCTTCCAAATCGTATCCATTTGAAGCTAAATGATATGTATCGCCTGCATTTTGAAGCTACCCTGTTTGATTCTTCTGCATTTGCAGCTATATCACTTATATCACTAGTGTTTGAAACTAAATCATTTGTTTCGCATGGATTTGAATCTAAACCCTTCTACATCGCATTGATTTGAAGCTAAATCATGTGTTTCGCTTGGATTTGAAGCTATACCTTCTACATCGCTTTGATTTGAAGCTAAATCATGTGTTTTTGCATGGATTTGATGCTAACTGGTTTGTTTCCCCTGCATTTGAATCTATTTCAGTTATATCGCAAGTATCTGATGCTAAATCATGTGTTTCGCTTGGATTTGAAGCTAAACCTTCTACATCGCATTGATTTGAAGCTAAATCATGTGTTTTGCATGGATTTGATGCTTACTCGTTTGTTTCCCCTGCATTTGAAGCTATGTCAGTTATATCGCAAGCATCTGAACCTCAATCATTTGTTTCGCATGGATTTGTAGTTAAACCTTCTACATCGCATTGATTTGAAGCTAAATCATTTGTTCGCATGGATTTGTAGCTAAACCATCTACATCGTATCGATTTGAAGCTAAATGATAATGTATCGCATGGATTTTGAAGCTATCCCGTTTGATTCCTCTGCATTTGCAGCTATAACACTTATATCACAAGTGTTTGAAGCTAATCATTTGTTTCGCATGGATTTGAATCTAAACCTTCTACATCGTATTGATTTGAAGCTAAATCATCTGTTTCGGTTGGATTTGAAGCTAAACCTTCTACATCGCATTGATTTGAAGCTAAATCATGTATTTGCATGGATTTGATACTAACTCGTTTGTTTCCCCTGCATTTGAAGCTATGTCAGTTATATCGCAAGTATCTGATGCTAAATCATTTGATTCGCATGGATTTGAAGCTAAACCTTACACATCGGATTGGTTTGAAGCTAAATCTTGCACATCGCATTGGTTTGAAGCTAAACCTTCCACATCGCATTGTTTTGAAGCTAAATAATGTGTTTCGTATGGAGTTGAAGCTAGCACGTTTGTTTCGTCTGCATTTGAAGTTATATCACTTATATCGCAAGTATCTGAAGCTAACTGATGTGTATCTCATGGATTTTGAAGCTAACTCGATTGATTCGTCTGCGTTTGAAGCTATATCACTTATATCGCAAGTATCTTATGCTAAATCATTTGTTTCGCATGAATTTAAAGCTAAACCTTCTACATCGCATTCATTTGCAGCTAAATCATGTGTTTTGCTTGGATTTGATGCTAACTCGTTTGTATCGACTGCATTTGAAGCTATATAACTTATATCCCAAGAGTTTGAAGCTAAATCATTTGTTTCGCATGGATTTGAAGCTAAACCTTCTACATCGCATTGATTTGAAGCTAAATCATGAGTTTCGCTTGAATTTGAAGCTAAACCTTCTACATCGCATTGATTTGAGACTAAATCATGTGTTTCACTTGTATTTGAAGCTATTTCGTTTGTTTCGTCTGCATTTGAAGCTATATCACTCATATCCCAAGTGTCTGATGCTAAATCAATTGTTTCGCATGGATTTGAAGCTAAACCTTCCACTTCACATGGATTTAAAGCTAAATGATGTGTACCTAATGGATTTTTAAGCTAACTCGTTTGATTCGTCTGCATTTGATGCTACATCACTTATATCGCAAGCATCTGAACCTAAATCATTTGTTTCGCATGGATTTGTAGCTAAACCTTCTACATCGCATTGATTTGAAGCTAAATCGTGTGTTTCGCTTGGATATGAAGCTAACTCGATTGTTTAATCTGCATTTGAAGCTATATCACTTATATCGCAAGTATATGAATCTAAATCATTTGTGTCGCATTCAGTAGCAGCTGATCCTTCTACATCGCATTGATTCGAAACTTAATCATGTGTTTTGCATGGATTTGAAGCTAACTCGTTTGTTTCCCCTGCATTTGAAGCTACATCACTTATATCGCAAGAATCTGAAACTATATCATTTGTGACGCATGGATTTGAAGCTAAACCTTCTACATCGCATTGATTTGAAGCTAAATCGCGTGTTTCGCTTGTATATGAAGCTAACTCGTTTGTTTAATCTGCATTTGAAGCTATACCACTTATATCGCAAGTATCTGAAGGTAAATCATTTGTGTCGCATGGATTTGAAGCCTAACATTCTCCATCGCATTGATTTCCAGCTGAATCATGTGTTCCGCATGAATTTGAAGCTAACTCGTTTGTTTCGCATGCAGCTGAAGCTATATCACCGATAACCCAAGTGTTTGAAGCTCAGTCATTTGTTTCGCATGGATTTGAAGCTAAACCTTCTGCATCGCATTGAATTGCAGCTCAATCATGTGTTTTGCATGGATTTGAAGCTAACTCATATGTTTTCCCTGCATTTAAAGCTACATCACATATATCGCAAGTATCTGAACCTAAATCATTTGTGCCGCATGGATTTGGAGCTAAACCTTCTACATAGCATTGATTTGAAGCTAAATCATGAGTTTCGCTTGAATTTGAAGCTAAACCTTCTACATCGCATTGAATTGTAACTAAATCATGTGTTTCGCTTCTATTTGAAGCTAACTCGTTTGTTTCGTCTGCATTTAAAGCTATATCATTCATATCCCAAGTGTTTGATGCTAAATCAATTGTTTCGCATGGATTTGAAGCTAAGCCTTCTACTTCGCATGGATTTAAAGGTAAATGATGTGTACCGCACGGATTTTGAAGCTAACTCGTTTGATTCGTCTGCATTTGATGCTACATCACTTATATCGCAATTATCTGAACCTAAATCATGTTTCGCATGGATTTGAAGCTAAATCTTCTACATCGTATTGATTTTAAGCTGAATCATTTGTTTTGCATGGATTTGAAGCTAAGCCTTCTACTTCGCGTTGATTTGAAGCTAAAGCATGTGTTTCGTTTGGATTTGAAGCTACTTCGTTTGTTTCGCCTGCATTTGAAGCTATATCACTTATATCGCAAGTATCTGATGCAAGTCATTTGTGTCGCATGGATTTGAAGCTAAACCTTACATATCGCATTGGTTTGAAGCTAAATCGTGCACATCGCATTGGTTTGAAGCAAAACCTTCTACATCGCATTTATTTGCAGCTAAATCATGTGTTTCGCATGGATTTGAAGCTAACTCGTTCGTTTTGCCTGCATTTGGTGCTATATCACTTATATCGCAAGTGTTTGAAGCTAAATCATTTGTTTCGCAGGGATTTGAAGCTAAGCCTTCTACATCATATCGATTTGAAGCTAAATGATATATATCGCATGGATTTTGAAGCTATCCCATTTGATTCGTCTGCATTTGCAGCTATATCACTTATATCACAAGTGTTTGAAGCTAAATCATTTGCTTCGCATGGATTTGAATCTAAACCTTCTACATCGTATTGATTTGAAGCTAAATCATGTGTTTTGCATGGTTTTGATGCTAACTCGTTTGTTTCCCCTGCATTTGAATCTATATCAGTTATATCGCAAGTATCTGATGCTAAATCATTTGTTTCGCATGGATTTGAAGCTAAACCTTCTACATCGTATCGATTTGAAGCTAAATGATATGTATGGCATGGATTTTGAAGCTATCCCGTTTGATTCTCATGCAGTTGAAGCTATATCACCTATATCCGAAGTGTTTGAAGCTCAACCATTTGTTCCGCATCGATTTGAAGCTATGCCTTCTACTTCGCATTGATTTGAAGCTAAATCATTTGTGTCGCATGGATTTGAAGCTAAACCTTCTACATCGCATTGATTTGAAGCATATCGTGTGATTCGCTTGGATTTGATGCTAACTCGTTTATTTGGCCTGCATTTGATGCTATATCACTTATATCACAAGTGTTTGACGCTAAATCATTTGTTTCGCATGGATTTGAAGCTAAACCTTCTACATCGTATCAATTTGAAGCAAAATGATATGTATCGCATGGATTTGAAGCTAAACCTTCCACATCGCATCGATTTGAAGCTAATTCATGTGTCTTGCATGGATTTTATGCTAACTCGTTTGTTTCCCCAGCATTTGAAGCTATATCAGTTATATCGCAAGTATCTGATGCTAAATCATTTGTTTCGCATGAATTTGAAGCTAAACCTTCTACATCGCATTGATTTGTATCTAGATCATGTGATTCGCATGGATTTGAAGGTAACTCGTTCGTTTCGCCTGCATTTGATGCTATATCACTTCCATCGCAAGTATCTGAAGCTAAATCATTTGTTTCGTACGCATTTGAAGCTAAACCTTCTATATCGTATTTATTTGAAGCTAAATCATGTATTTCGCTTGGATTTGTAGCTATACCTTCTACATCGCTTTGATTTGTTAGCTAAATCATGTGTTTTGCATGGATTTGATGCTAACTCGTTTGTTTCCCCTGCATTTGAAGCTATGTCAGTTATATCGCAAATATCTGATGCAAAATCATATGTTTCGCATGGATTTAAAGCTATACCTTCTACATCGCATTGATTTGAAGCATATCGTGTGATTCGCTTGGATTTGATGCTAACTCGTTTGTTTGGCCTGCATTTGATGCTATACCACTTATATCACAAGTGTTTGATGCTAAATCATTCCTTTCGCATGGATTTGAAGCTAAACCTTCTATTTCGTATCGATTTGAAGCAAAATGATATGTATCGCATGGATTTTGTAGCTACCCCGTTTGATTCGTCTGCATTTGCAGCTATATCACTTATATTACATGTGTTTGAAGCTAACTCAATTGTTTTGCATGGATTTGAAGCTAAACCTTCTACATCGCATTTATTTGCAGCTAAATCATGTGTTTCGCATGGATTTGAAGCTAACTCGTTCGTTTTGCCTGCATTTGGTGCTATATCACTTATATCGCAAGTGTTTGAAGCTAAATCATTTGTTTCGCAGGGATTTGAAGCTAAGCCTTCTACATCATATCGATTTGAAGCTAAATGATATATATCGCATGGATTTTGAAGCTATCCCATTTGATTCGTCTGCATTTGCAGCTATATCACTTATATCACAAGTGTTTGAAGCTAAATCATTTGCTTCGCATGGATTTGAATCTAAACCTTCTACATCGTATTGATTTGAAGCTAAATCATGAGTTTTGAATGGTTTTGATGCTAACTCGTTTGTTTCCCCTGCATTTGAATCTATATCAGTTATATCGCAAGTATCTGATGCTAAATCATTTGTTTCGCATGGATTTGAAGCTAAACCTTCTACATCGTATCGATTTGAAGCTAAATGATATGTATGGCATGGATTTTGAAGCTATCCCGTTTGATTCTCATGCAGTTGAAGCTATATCACCTATATCCGAAGTGTTTGAAGCTCAACCATTTGTTCCGCATCGATTTGAAGCTATGCCTTCTACTTCGCATTGATTTGAAGCTAAATCATTTGTGTCGCATGGATTTGAAGCTAAACCTTCTACATCGCATTGATTTGAAGCATATCGTGTGATTCGCTTGGATTTGATGCTAACTCGTTTATTTGGCCTGCATTTGATGCTATATCACTTATATCACAAGTGTTTGACGCTAAATCATTTGTTTCGCATGGATTTGAAGCTAAACCTTCTACATCGTATCAATTTGAAGCAAAATGATATGTATCGCATGGATTTTGAAGCTACCCCGTTTGATTCGTCTGCATTTGCAGCTACATCACTTATATCACAAGTGTTTGAAGCTAAATCATTTGTGTCGCATGGATTTGAAGCTAAACCTTCTACATCGCATTGATTTGAAGCATATCGTGTTTTTCGCTTGGATTTGATGCTAACTCGTTTGTTTGGCCTGCATTTGATGCTATATCACTTATATCACAAGTGTTTGATGCTAAATCATTAGTTTCGCATGGTTTTGAAGCTAAACCTTCTACTTCGTATCGATTTGAAGCAAAATGATATGTATCGCATGGATTTTGTAGCTACCCCGTTTGATTCGTCTGCATTTGCAGCTATATCACTTATATTACATGTGTTTGAAGCTAAATCATTTGTTTTGCATGGATTTGAAGCTAAACCTTCCACATCGCATTGATTTGAAGCATATCGTGTGATTCGCTTGGATTTGATGCTAACTCGTTTATTTCCCCTGCATTTGAATCTATATCAGTTATATCGCAAGTATCTGATGCTAAATCATTTGTTTCGCATGGATTTGAAGCTAATCCTTCCACATCGCATTGATTTGAAGCTAATTCATGTGTTTTGCATGAATTTTATGCTAACTCGTGTGTTTCCCCTGCATTTGAAGCTATATCAGTTATACCGCAAGTATCTGATGCTAAATCACTTGTTTCGCATGAATTTGAAGCTATACCTTCTACATCGCTTTGATTTGAAGCTAAATCATGTGTTTTGCATGGATTTAATGCTAACTCATTTGTTTCCCCTGCATTTGAAGCAATATCAGTTATATCCCAAGTATCTTATGCTAAATCATTTGTTCCGCATGGATTTGAAGCTAAACCTTCTACATCGTATTGATTTGAAGCTAAATCATGTGTTTTGCATGGATTTGATGCTAACTCGTTTGTTTCCCCTGCATTTGAATCTATATCAGTTATATCGCAAGTATCTGATGCTAAATCATTTGTTTCGCATGGATTCGAAGCTAAACCTTCCACAACGCATTGATTTGAAGCTAATTCATGTGTTTTGCATGGATTTTATGCTAACTCGTTTGTTTCCCCTGCATTTGAAGCTATATCAGTTATATCGCAAGTATCTGATTGCCAAATCATTTGTTTCGCATGAATTTGAAGCTAAACCTTCTACATCGCATTCATTTGTAACTAAATCATGTGATTCGCATGGATTTGAAGCTAACTCGTTCGTTTCGCCTGCATTTGATGCTATATCACTTCCACCGCAAGTATCTGAAGCTAAATCATTTCTTTCGTACGGATTTGAAGCTAAACCTTCTATATCGCATTCATTTGAAGCTAAATCTTGTGTTTCGCTTGGATTTGTAGCTATACCTTCTACATCGCTTTGATTTGAAGCTAAATCATGTGTTTTGCATGGATTTGATGCTAACTCAATTGTTTCCCCTGCATTTGAAGCAATATCAGTTATATCTCGAGTATCTGATGCTAAATCATTTGTTTCGCATGGATTTGAAGCTAAACCTTCTACATCGTATTGATTTGAAGCTAAATCATGTGTTTTGCATGGATTTGATGCTAACTCGTTTGTTTCCCCTGCATTTGAAGCTATATCAGTTATATCGCAAGTATCTGATGCTAAATCATTTGTTTCGCATGGATTTGAAGCTTAACCTTCCACATCGCATTGATTTGAAGCTAATTCATGTGTTTTGCATGGATTTTATGCTAACTCGTTTGTTTCCCCTGCATTTGAAGCTATATCACTTATATCACAAGTGTTTGAAGCTAAATCATTTGCTTCGCATGGATTTGAATCTAAACCTTCTACATCGTATTGATTTGAAGCTAAATCATGTGTTTTGCATGGTTTTGATGCTAACTCGTTTGTTTCCCCTGCATTTGAATCTATATCAGTTATATCGCAAGTATCTGATGCTAAATCATTTGTTTCGCATGGATTTGAAGCTAAACCTTCTACATCGTATCGATTTGAAGCTAAATGATATGTATGGCATGGATTTTGAAGCTATCCCGTTTGATTCTCATGCAGTTGAAGCTATATCACCTATATCCGAAGTGTTTGAAGCTCAACCATTTGTTCCGCATCGATTTGAAGCTATGCCTTCTACTTCGCATTGATTTGAAGCTAAATCATTTGTGTCGCATGGATTTGAAGCTAACCCTTCTACATCGCATTGATTTGAAGCATATCGTGTGATTCGCTTGGATTTGATGCTAACTCGTTTATTTGGCCTGCATTTGATGCTATATCACTTATATCACAAGTGTTTGACGCTAAATCATTTGTTTCGCATGGATTTGAAGCTAAACCTTCTACATCGTATCAATTTGAAGCAAAATGATATGTATCGCATGGATTTGAAGCTAAACCTTCCACATCGCATCGATTTGAAGCTAATTCATGTGTCTTGCATGGATTTTATGCTAACTCGTTTGTTTCCCCAGCATTTGAAGCTATATCAGTTATATCGCAAGTATCTGATGCTAAATCATTTGTTTCGCATGAATTTGAAGCTAAACCTTCTACATCGCATTGATTTGTATCTAGATCATGTGATTCGCATGGATTTGAAGGTAACTCGTTCGTTTCGCCTGCATTTGATGCTATATCACTTCCATCGCAAGTATCTGAAGCTAAATCATTTGTTTCGTACGCATTTGAAGCTAAACCTTCTATATCGTATTTATTTGAAGCTAAATCATGTATTTCGCTTGGATTTGTAGCTATACCTTCTACATCGCTTTGATTTGTTAGCTAAATCATGTGTTTTGCATGGATTTGATGCTAACTCGTTTGTTTCCCCAGCATTTGAAGCTATGTCAGTTATATCGCAAATATCTGATGCTAAATCATATGTTTCGCATGGATTTAAAGCTATACCTTCTACATCGCATTGATTTGAAGCATATCGTGTGATTCGCTTGGATTTGATGCTAACTCGTTTGTTTGGCCTGCATTTGATGCTATACCACTTATATCACAAGTGTTTGATGCTAAATCATTCCTTTCGCATGGATTTGAAGCTAAACCTTCTATTTCGTATCGATTTGAAGCAAAATGATATGTATCGCATGGATTTTGTAGCTACCCCGTTTGATTCGTCTGCATTTGCAGCTATATCACTTATATTACATGTGTTTGAAGCTAACTCAATTGTTTTGCATGGATTTGAAGCTAAACCTTCTACATCGCATTTATTTGCAGCTAAATCATGTGTTTCGCATGGATTTGAAGCTAACTCGTTCGTTTTGCCTGCATTTGGTGCTATATCACTTATATCGCAAGTGTTTGAAGCTAAATCATTTGTTTCGCAGGGATTTGAAGCTAAGCCTTCTACATCATATCGATTTGAAGCTAAATGATATATATCGCATGGATTTTGAAGCTATCCCATTTGATTCGTCTGCATTTGCAGCTATATCACTTATATCACAAGTGTTTGAAGCTAAATCATTTGCTTCGCATGGATTTGAATCTAAACCTTCTACATCGTATTGATTTGAAGCTAAATCATGTGTTTTGAATGGTTTTGATGCTAACTCGTTTGTTTCCCCTGCATTTGAATCTATATCAGTTATATCGCAAGTATCTGATGCTAAATCATTTGTTTCGCATGGATTTGAAGCTAAACCTTCTACATCGTATCGATTTGAAGCTAAATGATATGTATGGCATGGATTTTGAAGCTATCCCGTTTGATTCTCATGCAGTTGAAGCTATATCACCTATATCCGAAGTGTTTGAAGCTCAACCATTTGTTCCGCATCGATTTGAAGCTATGCCTTCTACTTCGCATTGATTTGAAGCTAAATCATTTGTGTCGCATGGATTTGAAGCTAAACCTTCTACATCGCATTGATTTGAAGCATATCGTGTGATTCGCTTGGATTTGATGCTAACTCGTTTATTTGGCCTGCATTTGATGCTATATCACTTATATCACAAGTGTTTGACGCTAAATCATTTGTTTCGCATGGATTTGAAGCTAAACCTTCTACATCGTATCAATTTGAAGCAAAATGATATGTATCGCATGGATTTTGAAGCTACCCCGTTTGATTCGTCTGCATTTGCAGCTATATCACTTATATCACAAGTGTTTGAAGCTAAATCATTTGTGTCGCATGGATTTGAAGCTAAACCTCCTACATCGCATTGATTTGAAGCATATCGTGTTTTTCGCTTGGATTTGATGCTAACTCGTTTGTTTGGCCTGCATTTGATGCTATATCACTTATATCACAAGTGTTTGATGCTAAATCATTAGTTTCGCATGGTTTTGAAGCTAAACCTTCTACTTCGTATCGATTTGAAGCAAAATGATATGTATCGCATGGATTTTGTAGCTACCCCGTTTGATTCGTCTGCATTTGCAGCTATATCACTTATATTACATGTGTTTGAAGCTAAATCATTTGTTTTGCATGGATTTGAAGCTAAACCTTCCACATCGCATTGATTTGAAGCATATCGTGTGATTCGCTTGGATTTGATGCTAACTCGTTTATTTCCCCTGCATTTGAATCTATATCAGTTATATCGCAAGTATCTGATGCTAAATCATTTGTTTCGCATGGATTTGAAGCTAATCCTTCCACATCGCATTGATTTGAATCTAATTCATGTGTTTTGCATGAATTTTATGCTAACTCGTGTGTTTCCCCTGCATTTGAAGCTATATCAGTTATACCGCAAGTATCTGATGCTAAATCACTTGTTTCGCATGAATTTGAAGCTATACCTTCTACATCGCTTTGATTTGAAGCTAAATCATGTGTTTTGCATGGATTTAATGCTAACTCATTTGTTTCCCTGCATTTGAAGCAATATCAGTTATATCCCAAGTATCTTATGCTAAATCATTTGTTCCGCATGGATTTGAAGCTAAACCTTCTACATCGTATTGATTTGAAGCTAAATCATGTGTTTTGCATGGATTTGATGCTAACTCGTTTGTTTCCCCTGCATTTGAATCTATATCAGTTATATCGCAAGTATCTGATGCTAAATCATTTGTTTCGCATGGATTCGAAGCTAAACCTTCCACAACGCATTGATTTGAAGCTAATTCATGTGTTTTGCATGGATTTTATGCTAACTCGTTTGTTTCCCTGCATTTGAAGCTATATCAGTTATATCGCAAGTATCTGATTGCCAAATCATTTGTTTCGCATGAATTTGAAGCTAAACCTTCTACATCGCATTGATTTGTAGCTAAATCATGTGATTCGCATGGATTTGAAGCTAACTCGTTCGTTTCGCCTGCATTTGATGCTATATCACTTCCACCGCAAGTATCTGAAGCTAAATCATTTCTTTCGTACGGATTTGAAGCTAAACCTTCTATATCGCATTCATTTGAAGCTAAATCATTTGTTTCGCATGGATTTGAAGCTTAACCTTCCACATCGCATTGATTTGAAGCTAATTCATGTGTTTTGCATGGATTTTATGCTAACTCGTTTGTTTCCCCTGCATTTGAAGCTATATCAGTTATATCGCAAGTATCTGATGCTAAATCATTTGTTTCGCATGAATTTGAAGCTAAACCTTCTACATCGCATTGATTTGAAGCTAAATCATGTGTTTCGCTTGGATTTGAAGCTATAACTTCTACATCGCTTTGATTTGAAGCTAAATCATGTGTTTTGCATGGATTTGATGCTAACTCGTTTGTTTCCCCTGCATTTGAAGCTATTTCAGTTATATCGCAAGTATCTGATGCTAAATCATGTGTTTCGCTTAGATTTGAAGCTAAACCTTCTACATCGCATTGATTTGAAGTTAAATCATTTGTTTCGCATAGATTTGAAGCTAAACCTTCTACATCGTATCGATTTGAAGCTAAATGATATGTATGGCATGGATTTTGAAGCTATTCCGTTTGATTCTCATGCAGTTGAAGCTATATCACCTATATCCGAAGTGTTTGAAGCTCAACCATTTGTTCCGCATCGATTTGAAGCCATGACTTCTACTTTGCATTGATTTGAAGCTAAATCATTTTTTGTCGCATGAATTTGAAGCTAAACCTTCTTCTATATCGCATTCATTTGAAGCTAAATCATGTGTTTCGCATGAATTTGAAGATAAACATTCTACATCGCATTGATTTGAAGCTAAATCATGTGTTTTGCATGGATTTGATGCTAACTAGTTTGTTTCCCCTGCATTTGAAGCTATATCAGTTATATCGCAAGTATCTGAAGCTAAATCATGTGTTTCGCTTAGATTTGAAGCTGAACCTTCTACATCGCATTGATTTGAAGTTAAATCATTTGTTTCGCATGGATTTGAAGCTAAACCCTCTACATCGTATCGATTTGAGGCTAAATGATATGTATGGCATGGATTTTGAAGCTATTCCGTTTGATTCTCATGCAGTTGAAGCTATATCACCTATATCCGAAGTGTTTGAAGCTCAACCATTTGTTCCGCATCGATTTGAAGCCATGCCTTCTACTTCGCATTGATTTGAAGCTAAATCATTTGTGTCGCATGAATTTGAAACTAAACCTTCTTCTATGTCGCATTCATTTGAAGCTAAATCATGTGTTTCGCATGGATTTGAAGCTAAACATTCTACATCGCATTGATTTGAAGCTAAATCATGTGTTTTGCATGGATTTGATGCTAACTCGTTTGTTTCCCCTGTATTTGAAGTTACATCAGTTATATCGCAAGTATCCGATGCTAAATCATTTGTTTCGCATGGATTTGAAGCTAAACCTTCCACATCGCATTGATTTGAAGCTAAATCATGTGTTTTGCATGGATTTTATATTAACTCGTTTGTTTCCCCTGCATTTGAAGCTATATCAGTTATATCGCAAGTATCTGATGCTAAATCATTTGTTTCGCATGGATTTGAATCTAAACCTTCTACATCGTATTGATTTGAAGCTAAACCATGTGTTTTGCATGGATTTGATGCTAACTCGTTTGTTTCCCCTGCATTTGAATGTATATCAGTTATATCGCAAGTATCTGATGCTAAATCATTTGTTTCGCATGGATTCGAAGCTAAACCTTCCACATCGCATTGATTTGAAGCTAATTCATGTGTTTTGCATGGATTTTATGCTAACTCGTTTGTTTCCCCTGCATTTGAAGCTATTTCAGTTATATCGCAAGTATCTGATGCTAAATCATTTGTTTCGCAGGGATTTGAAGCTAAACCTTCTACATCATATCGATTAGAAGCTAAATGATATATATCGCATGGATTTTGCAGCTATCCCATTTGATTCGTCTGCATTTGCAGCTATATCACTTATATCACAAGTGTTTGAAGCTAAATCATTTGTTTCGCATGGATTTGAATCTAAACCTTCTACATCGCATTGATTTGAAGCTAAATCATGTGTTTCGCTTGGATTTGAAGCTATAACTTCTACATCGCTTTGATTTGAAGCTAAATCATGTGTTTCGCATGGATTTGAAGCTAAACCTTCTAAGTCGCATTAATTTGCAGCTAAATCATGTGTTTCGCATGGATTTGAAGCTAACTCGTTCGTTTTGCCTGCATTTGGTGCTATATCACTTATATCGCAAGTGTTTGAAGCTAAATCATTTGTTTCGCAGGGATTTGAACCTAAACCTTCTACATCATATCGATTTGAAGCTAAATGATATGTATCGCATGGATTTTGAAGCTATCCCATTTGATTCGTCTGCAGTTGCAGCTATATCACTTATATCACAAGTGTTTGAAGCTAAATCATTTGTTTCGCATGGATTTGAAGCTAAACCTTCTTCTATATCGCATTCATTTGAAGCTAAATCATGTGTTTCGCATGAATTTGAAGATAAACATTCTACATCGCATTGATTTGAAGCTAAATCATGTGTTTTGCATGGATTTGATGCTGACTAGTTTGTTTCCCCAGCATTTGAAGCTATATCAGTTATATCGCAAGTATCTGAAGCTAAATCATGTGTTTCGCTTAGATTTGAAGCTAAACCTTCTACATCGCATTGATTTGAAGTTAAATCATTTGTTTCGCATGGATTTGAAGCTAAACCCTCTACATCGTATCGATTTGAAGCTAAATGATATGTATGGCATGGATTTTGAAGCTATTCCGTTTGATTCTCATGCAGTTGAAGCTATATCACCTATATCCGAAGTGTTTGAAGCTCAATCATTTGTTCCGCATCGATTTGAAGCCATGCCTTCTACTTCGCATTGATTTGAAGCTAAATCATTTGTGTCGCATGAATTTGAAACTAAACCTTCTTCTATGTCGCATTCATTTGAAGCTAAATCATGTGTTTCGCATGGATTTGAAGCTAAACATTCTACATCGCATTGATTTGAAGCTAAATCATGTGTTTTGCATGGATTTGATGCTAACTCGTTTGTTTCCCCTGTATTTGAAGTTACATCAGTTATATCGCAAGTATCTGATGCTAAATCATTTGTTTCGCAGGGATTTGAAGCTAAACCTTCTACATCATATCGATTTGAAGCTAAATGATATATATCGCATGGATTTTGAAGCTATCCCATTTGATTCGTCTGCATTTGCACCTATATCACTTATATCACAAGTGTTTGAAGCTAAATCATTTGTTTCGCATGGATTTGAATCTAAACCTTCTACATCGCATTGATTTGAAGCTAAATCATGTGTTTCGCTTGGATTTGAAGCTATAACTTCTACATCGCTTTGATTTGAAGCTAAATCATGTGTTTTGCATGGATTTGATGCTAACTCGTTTGTTTCCCCTGCATTTGAAGCAATATCAGTTATATCCCAAGTATCTGAAGCTAAATCATTTCTTTCGCATGGATTTGAAGCTAAACCTTCTAAGTCGCATTAATTTGCAGCTAAATCATGTGTTTCGCATGGATTTGAAGCTAACTCGTTCGTTTTGCCTGCATTTGGTGCTATATCACTTATATCGCAAGCGTTTGAAGCTAAATCATTTGTTTCGCAGGGATTTGAAGCTAAACCTTCTACATCATATCGATTTGAAGCTAAATGATATGTATCGCATGGATTTTGAAGCTATCCCATTTGATTCGTCTGCAGTTGCAGCTATATCACTTATATCACAAGTGTTTGAAGCTAAATCATTTGTTTCGCATGGATTTGAATCTAAACCTTCTACATCGCATTGATTTGAAGCTAAATCATGTGTTTCGCTTGGATTTGAAGCTATACCTTCTACATCGCTTTGATTTGAAGCTAAATCATGTGTTTTGCATGGATTTGATGCTAACTCATTTGTTTCCCCTGCATTTGAAGCAATATCAGTTATATCCCAAGTATCTGAAGCTAAATCATTTGTTTCGCATGGATTTGAAGCTAAACCTTCTACATCGCATTAATTTGCAGCTAAATCATGTGTTTCGCATGGATTTGAAGCTAACTCGTTCGTTTTGCCTGCATTTGGTGCTATATCACTTATATCGCAAGTGTTTGAAGCTAAATCATTTGTTTCGCATGGATTTGAAGCTAAACCTTCTACATCGTATCGATTTGAAGCTAAATGATATGTATGGCATGGATTTTGAAGCTATCCCGTTTGATTCTCATGCAGTTGAAGCTATATCGCCTATATCCGAAGTGTTTGAAGCTCAACCATTTGTTCCGCATCGATTTGAAGGTATGCCTTCTACTTCGCATTGATTTGAAGCTAAATCATTTGTGTCGCATGGATTTGAAGCTAAACCTTCTACATCGCATTGATTTGAAGCATATCGTGTGATTCGCTTGGATTTGATGCTAACTCGTTTGTTTGGCCTGCATTTGATGCCATATCACTTATATCACAAGCGTTTGATGCTAAACCATTTGTTTCGCATGGATTTGAAGCTAAACCTTCTACATCGTATCGATTTGAAGCAAAATGATTTGTATCGCATGGATTTTGAAGCTACCCCGTTTGATTCGTCTGCATTTGCAGCTATATCACTTATATCACAAGTGTATGAAGCTAAATCATTTGTGTCGCATGGATTTGAAGCTAAACCTTCTACATCGCATTGATTTGAAGCATATCGCCTGATTCGCTTGGATTTGATGCTAACTCGTTTGTTTGGCCTGCATTTGATGCTATATCACTTATATCACAAGTGTTTGATGCTAAATCATTCGTTTCGCATGGATTTGAAGCTAAACCTTCTACATCGTATCGATTTGAAGCAAAATGATATATATCGCATGGATTTTGAAGCTACCCCGTTTGATTCGTCTGCATTTGCAGCTATATCACTTATATCACAAGTGTATGAAGCTAAATCATTTGTGTCGCATGGATTTGAAGCTAAACCTTCTACATCGCATTGATTTGAAGCATATCGCGTGATTCGCTTGGATTTGATGCTAACTCGTTTGTTTGGCCTGCATTTGATGCTATATCACTTATATCACAAGTGTTTGATGCTAAATCATTCGTTTCGCATGGATTTGAAGCTAAACCTTCTACTTCGTATCGATTTGAAGCAAAATGATATGTATCGCATGGATTTTGTAGCTACCCCGTTTGATTCGTCTGCATTTGCAACTATATCACTTCTATTACATGTGTTTGAAGCTAAATCTTTTGTTTTGCATGGATTTGAAGCTAAACCTTCTACATCGCTTTGATTTGAAGCTAAATCATGTGTTTTGCATGGATTTAATGCTAACTCATTTGTTTCCCCTGCATTTGAAGCAATATCAGTTATATCCCAAGTATCTGATGCTAAATCATTTGTTTCGCATGGATTTGAAGCTAAACCTTCTACATCGTATTGATTTGAAGCTAAATCATGTGTTTTGCATGGATTTGATGCTAACTCGTTTGTTTCTCCTGCATTTGAATCTATATCAGTTATATCGCAAGTATCTGATGCTAAATCATTTGTTTCGCATGGATTCGAAGCTAAACCTTCCACATCGCATTGATTTGAAGCTAATTCATGTGTTTTGCATGGATTTTATACTAACTCGTTTGTTTCCCCTGCATTTGAAGCTATATCAGTTATATCGCAAGTATCTGATTGCCAAATCATTTGTTTTGCATGAATTTGAAGCTAAACCTTCTACATCGCATTGATTTGTAGCTAAATCATGTGATTCGCATGGATTTGAAGCTAACTCGTTCGTTTCGCCTGCATTTGATGCTATATCACTTCCACCGCAAGTATCTGAAGCTAAATCATTTGTTTCGTACGGATTTGAAGCTAAACCTTCTATATCGCATTCATTTGAAGCTAAATCTTGTGTTTCGCTTGGATTTGTAGCTATACCTTCTACATCGCTTTGATTTGAAGCTAAATCATGTGTTTTGCATGGATTTGATGCTAACTCAATTGTTTCCCCTGCATTTGAAGCAATATCAGTTATATCCCGAGTATCTGATGCTAAATCATTTGTTTCGCATGGATTTGAAGCTAAACCTTCTACATCGTATTGATTTGAAGCTAAATCATGTGTTTTGCATGGATTTGATGCTAACTCGTTTGTTTCCCCTGCATTTGAAGCTATATCAGTTATATCGCAAGTATCTGATGCTAAATCATTTGTTTCGCATGGATTTGAAGCTTAACCTTCCACATCGCATTGATTTGAAGCTAATTCATGTGTTTTGCATGGATTTTATGCTAACTCGTTTGATTCCCCTGCATTTGAAGCTATATCAGTTATATCGCAAGTATCTGATGCTAAATCATTTGTTTCGCATGAATTTGAATCTAAACCTTCTACATCGCATTGATTTGAAGCTGAATCATGTGTTTCGCTTGGATTTGAAGCTATAACTTCTACATCGCTTTGATTTGAAGCTAAATCATGTGTTTTGCATGGATTTGAAGCTAACTCGTTCGTTTTGCCTGCATTTGGTGCTATATCACTTATATCGCAAGTGTTTGAAGCTAAATCATTTGTTTCGCAGGGATTTGAAGCTAAACCTTCTACATCATATCGATTTGAAGCTAAATGATATGTATCGCATGGATTTTGAAGCTATCCCATTTGATTCGTCTGCAGTTGCAGCTATATCACTTATATCACAAGTGTTTGAAGCTAAATCATTTGTTTCGCATGGATTTGAATCTAAACCTTCTACATCGCATTGATTTGAAGCTAAATCATGTGTTTCGCTTGGATTTGAAGCTATACCTTCTACATCGCTTTGATTTGAAGCTAAATCATGTGTTTTGCATGGATTTGATGCTAACTCATTTGTTTCCCCTGCATTTGAAGCAATATCAGTTATATCCCAAGTATCTGAAGCTAAATCATTTGTTTCGCATGGATTTGAAGCTAACTCGTTCGTTTTGCCTGCAGTTGGTGCTATATCACTTATATCGCAAGTGTTTGAAGCTAAATCATTTGTTTCGCAGGGATTTGAAGCTAAACCTTCTACATCATATCGATTTGAAGCAAAATGATTTGTATCGCATGGATTTTGAAGCTACCCCGTTTGATTCGTCTGCACTTGCAGCTATATCACTTATATCACAAGTGTATGAAGCTAAATCATTTGTGTCGCATGGATTTGAAGCTAAACCTTCTACATCGCATTGATTTGAAGCATATCGCGTGATTCGCTTGGATTTGATGCTAACTCGTTTGTTTGGCCTGCATTTGATGCTATATCACTTATATCACAAGTGTTTGATGCTAAATCATTCGTTTCGCATGGATTTGAAGCTAAACCTTCTACATCGTATCGATTTGAAGCAAAATGATATGTATCGCATGGATTTTGAAGCTACCCCGTTTGATTCGTCTGCATTTGCAGCTATATCACTTATATCATAAGTGTTTGAAGCTAAATCATTTGTGTCGCATGGATTTGAAGCTAATCCTTCTACATCGCATTGATTTGAAGCATATCGTGTGATTCGCTTGGATTTGATGCTAACTCGTTTGTTTCCCCTGCATTTGAATCTATATCAGTTATATCGCAAGTATCTGATGCTAAATCATTTGTTTCGCATGGATTTGAAGCTAAACCTTCTATATCGCATTCATTTGAAGCTAAATCATGTGTTTCGCTGGATTTGAAGCTATACCTTCTACATCGCTTTGATTTGACGCTAAATCATGTGTTTTGCATGGATTTGATGCTAACTCATTTGTTTCCCCTGCATTTGAAGCAACATCAGTTATATCCCAAGTATCTGATGCTAAATCATTTGTTTCGCATGGATTTGAAGCTAAAACTTCTACATCGTATTGATTTGAAGCTAAATCATGTGTTTTGCATGGATTTGATGCTAACTCGTTTGTTTCCCCATGCATTGAAGCTATTTCAGTTATATCGCAAGTATCTGATGCTAAATCATGTGTTTCGCTTAGATTTGAATCTAAACCTTCTACATCGCATTGATTTGAAGTTAAATCATTTGTTTCGCATGGATTTGAAGCTAAACCTTCTACATCGTATCGATTTGAAGCTAAATGATATGTATGGCCATGGATTTTGAAGCTATCCCGTTTGATTCTCATGCAGTTGAAGCTATATCGCCTATATCCGAGGTGTTTGAAGCTCAACCATTTGTTCCGCATCGATTTGAAGGTATGCCTTCTACTTCGCATTGATTTGAAGCTAAATCATTTGTGTCGCATGGATTTGAAGCTAAACCTTCTACATCGCATTGATTTGAAGCATATCGCGTGATTCGCTTGGATTTGATGCTAACTTCGTTTGTTTGGTCTGCATTTGATGCTATATCACTTATATCACAAGTGTTTGATGCTAAATCATTCGTTTCGCATGGATTTGAAGCTAAACTCTACATCGTATCGATTTGAATGCAAAATGATATGTATCGCATGGATTTTGAAGCTACCCCGTTTGATTCGTCTGCATTTGCAGCTATATCACTTATATCACAAGTGTATGAAGCTAAATCATTTGTGTCGCATGGATTGAAGCTAAACCTTCTACATCGCATTGATGTGAAGCATATCGCGTGATTCGCTTGGATTTGATGCTAACTCGTTTGTTTGGCCTGCATGTTGATGCTATATCACTTATATCACAAGTGTTTGATGCTAAATCATTCGTTTCGCATGGATTTGAAGCTAAACCTTCTACTTCGTATCGATTTGAAGCAAAATGATATGTATCGCATGGATTTTGTAGCTACCCCGTTTGATTCGTCTGCATTTGCAGCTATATCACTTCTATTACATGTGTTTGAAGCTAAACCTTCTACATTGCATTGATTTGCAGCTAAATCATGTGTTTCGCATGGATTTGAAGCTAACTCGTTCGTTTCGCCTGCATTTGGTGCTATATCACTTATATCGCAAGTGTTTGAATCTAAATCATTTGTTTCGCAGGGATTTGAGCTAAACCTTCTACATCATATCGATTTGAAGCTAAATGATATATATCGCATGGATTTTGAAGCTATCCCATTTGATTCGTCTGCATTTGCAGCTATATCACTTATATCACAAGTGTTTGAAGCTAAATCATTCCTTTCGCATGGATTTGAAGCTAAACCTTCTATTTCGTATCGATTTGAAGCAAAATGATATGTATCGCATGGATTTTGTAGCTACCCCGTTTGATTCGTCTGCATTTGCAGCTATATCACTTATATTACATGTGTTTGAAGCTAACTCATTTGTTTTGCATGGATTTGAAGCTAAACCTTCTACATCGCATTGATTTGCAGCTAATCATGTGTTTCGCTGGGATTTGAAGCTATACCTTCTACATCGCTTTGATTTGACGCTAAATCATGTGTTTTGCATGGATTTGATGCTAAACTCATTTGTTTCCCCTGCATTTGAAGCAACATCAGTTATATCCCAAGTATCTGATGCTAAATCATTTGTTTCGCATGGATTTGAAGCTAAAACTTCTACATCGTATTGATTTGAAGCTAAATCATGTGTTTTGCATGGATTTGATGCTAACTCGTTTGTTTCCATGCATTTGAAGCTATTTCAGTTATATCGCAAGTATCTGATGCTAAATCATGTGTTTCGCTTAGATTTGAAATCTAAACCTTCTACATCGCATTGATTTGAAGTTAAATCATTTGTTTCGCATGGATTTGAAGCTAAACCTTCTACATCGTATCGATTTGAAGCTAATGATATGTATGGCATGGAATTTTGAAGCTATCCCGTTTGATTCTCATGCAGTTGAAGCTTATATCGCCTATATCCGAAGTGTTTGAAGCTCAACCATTTGTTCCGCATCCGATTTGAAGGTATGCCTTCTACTTCGCAATTGATCTTGAAGCTAAATCATTTGTGTCGCATGGATTTGAAGCTAAACCTTCTACATCGCATTGATTTGAAGCATATCGCGTGATTCGCTTGGATTTGATGCTGAACTCGTTTGTTTGGTCTGCATTTGATGCTATATCACTTATATCACAAGTGTTTGATGCTAAATCATTCGTTTCGCATGGATTTGAAGCTAAACCTTCAACATCGTATCGATTTGAAGCAAAATGATATGTATCGCATGGATTTTGAAGCTACCCCGTTTGATTCGTCTGCATTTGCAGCTATATCACTTATATCACAAGTGTATGAAGCTAAATCATTTGTGTCGCATGGATTTGAAGCTAAACTTCTACATCGCATTGATGTGAAGCATATCGCGTGATTCGCTTGGTTTGATGCTAACTCGTTTGTTTGGCCTGCATTTGATGCTATATCACTTATATCACACGTGTTTGATGCTAAATCATTCGTTTCGCATGGATTTGAAGCTAAACCTTCTACTTCGTATCGATTTGAAGCAAAATGATATGTATCGCATGGATTTTGTAGCTACCCCGTTTGATTCGTCTGCATTTGCAGATACTTATCACTTCTATACATGTGTTTGAAGCTAAACCTTCTACATTGCATTGATTTGCAGCTAAATCATGTGTTTCGCATGGATTTGAAGCTAACTCGTTCGTTTCGCCTGCATTTGGTGCTATATCACTTATATCGCAAGTGTTTGAATCTAAATCATTGTTTCGCAGGGGATTTGAAGCTAAACCTTCTACATCATATCGATTTGAAGCTAAATGATATATATCGCATGGATTTTGAAGCTATCCCATTTGATTCGTCTGCATTTGCAGCTATACTCACTTATATCACAAGTGTTTGAAGCTAAATCATTCCTTTCGCATGGATTTGAAGCTAAACCTTCTATTTCGTATCGATTTGAAGCAAAATGATATGTATCGCATGGATTTTGTAGCTACCCCGTTTGATTCGTCTGCATTTGCAGCTATATCACTTATATTACATGTGTTTGAAGCTAACTCATTTGTTTTGCATGGATTTGAAGCTAAACCTTCTACATCGCATTGATTTGCAGCTAAATCATGTGTTTCGCATGGATTTGAAGCTAACTCGTTCGTTTTGCCTGCATTTGGTGCTATATCACTTATATCGCAAGTGTTTGAAGCTAAATCATTTGTTTCGCAGGATTTGAAGCTAAGCCTTCTACATCATATCGATTTGAAGCTAAATGATATATATCGCATGGATTTTGAAGCTATACCATTTGATTCGTCTGCATTTGCAGCTATATCACTTATATCACAAGTGTTTGAAGCTAAATCATTTGCTTCGCATGGATTTGAATCTAAACCTTCTACATCGTATTGATTTGAAGCTAAATCATGTGTTTTGCATGGTTTTGATGCTAACTCGTTGTTTCCCCTGCATTTGAATCTATATCAGTTATATCGCAAGTATCTGATGCTAAATCATTTGTTTCGCATGGATTTGAAGCTAAACCTTCTACATCGTATCGATTTGAAGCTAAATGATATGTATGGCATGGATTTTGAAGCTATCCCGTTTGATTCTCATGCAGTTGAAGCTATATCATCTATATCCGAAGTGTTTGAAGCTCAACCATTTGTTCCGCATCGATTTGAAGCTATGCCTTCTACTTCGCATTGATTTGAAGCTAAATCATTTGTGTCGCATGATTGGATTTGAAGCTAAACCTTCTACATCGCATTGATTTGAATCATATCGTGTGATTCGCTTGGATTTGATGCTAACTCGTTTATTTGGCATGCATTTGATGCTATATCACTTATATCACAAGTGTTTGACGCTAAATCATTTGTTTCGCATGGATTTGAAGCTAAACCTTCTACATCGTATTGATTTGAAGCTAAATCATGTGGTTTGCATGGATTTGATGCTAACTCGTTTGTTTCCCCTGCATTTGAATCTATATCAGTTATATCGCAAGTATCTGATGCTAAATCATTTGTTTCGCATGGATTCGAAGCTAAACCTTCCACGTCGCATTGATTTGAAGCTAATTCATGTGTTTTGCATGGATTTTATGCTAACTCGTTTGTTTCCCCTGCATTTGAAGCTATATCAGTTATATCGCAAGTATCTGATGCCAAATCATTTGTTTCGCATGAATTTGAAGCTAAACCTTCTACGTCGCATTGATTTGTAGCTAAATCATGTGATTCGCATGGATTTGAAGCTAACTCGTTCGTTTCGCCTGCATTTGATGCTATATCACTTCCACCGCAAGTATCTGAAGCTAAATCATTTGTTTCGTACGGATTTGAAGCTAAACCTTCTATATCGCATTCATTTGAAGCTAAATCTTGTGTTTCGCTTGGATTTGTAGCTATACCTTCTACATCGCTTTGATTTGAAGCTAAATCATGTGTTTTGCATGGATTTGATGCTAACTCATTTGTTTTCCCTGCATTTGAAGCAATATCAGTTATATCCCGAGTATCTGATGCTAATCATTTGTTTCGCATGGATTTGAAGCTAAACCTTCTACATCGTATTGATTTGAAGCTAAATCATGTGTTTTGCATGGATTTGATGCTAACTCGTTTGTTTCCCCTGCATTTGAAGCTATATCAGTTATATCGCAAGTATCTGATGCTAATCATTTGTTTCGCATGAATTTGAAGCTTAACCTTCCACATCGCATTGATTTGAAGCTAATTCATGTGTTTTGCATGGATTTTATGCTAACTCGTTTGTTTCCCCTGCATTTGAAACTATATCAGTTATATCGCAAGTATCTGATGCTAAATCATTTGTTTCGCATGAATTTGAAGCTAAACCTTCTACATCGCATTGATTTGTAGCTAAATCATGTGATTCGCATGGATTTGAAGCTACCTCGTTCGTTTCGCCTGCATTTGATGCTATATCACTTCCATCGCAAGTATCTGAAGCTAATCATTTGTTTCGCATGGATTTGAAGCTAAACCTTCTACATCGCATTAATTTGCTGCTAAATCATGTGTTTCGCATGGATTCGAAGCTAACTCGTTCGTTTTGCCTGCATTTGGTGCTATATCACTTATATCGCAAGTGTTTGAAGCTAAATCATTTGTTTCGAAGGGATTTGAAGCTAAACCTTCTACATCATATCGATTTGAAGCTAAATGATATGTATCGCATGGATTTTGAAGCTATCCCATTTGATTCGTCTGCATTTGCAGCTATATCACTTATATCACAAGTGTTTGAAGCTAAATCATTTGTTTCGCATGGATTTGAATCTAAACCTTCTACATCGCATTGATTTGAAGCTAAATCATGTGTTTCGCTTGGATTTGAAGCTATACCTTCTACATCGCTTTGATTTGACGCTAAATCATGTGTTTTGCATGGATTTGATGCTAACTCGTTTGTTTCCCCTGCAATTTGAAGCTATGTCAGTTATATCGCAAATATCTGATGCTAAATCATATCTTTCGCATGGATTTAAAGCTATACCTTCTACATCGCATTGATTTGAAGCTAAATCATGTGTTTTGCATGGATTTTATGCTAACTCGTTGTTTTCACCTGCATTTGAAGCTATATCAGTTATATCGCAAGTATCTGATGCTAAATCATTTGTTTCGCATGGATTTGAAGCTAAACCATCTACATCGCATTGATTTGCAGCTAAATCATGTGTTTCGCATGGATTTGAAGCTAACTCGTTCGTTTCGCCTGCATTTGGTGCTATATCACTTATATCGCAAGTGTTTGAAGCAAAATCATTTGTTTAGCATGGATTTGAATCTAAACCTTCTACATCGCATGATTTGAAGCTAAATCATGTGTTTCGCTTGGATTTGAAGCTATAACTTCTACATCGCTTTGATTTGAAGCTAAATCATGTGTTTTGCATGGATTTGATGCTAACTCGTTTGTTTCCCCTGCATTTGAAGCTATTTCAGTTATATCGCAAGTATCTGATGCTAAATCATGTGTTTCGCTTAGATTTGAAGCTAAACCTTCTACATCGCATTGATTTGAAGTTAAATCATTTGTTTCGCATAGATTTGAAGCTAAACCTTCTATTTCGTATCGATTTGAAGCAAAATGATATGTATCGCATGGATTTTGTAGCTACCCCGTTTGATTCGTCTGCATTTGCAGCTATATCACTTATATTACATGTGTTTGAAGCTAACTCATTTGTTTTGCATGGATTTGAAGCTAAACCTTCTACATCGCATTGATTTGCAGCTAAATCATGTGTTTCGCATGGATTTGAAGCTAACTCGTTCGTTTTGCCTGCATTTGGTGCTATATCACTTATATCGCAAGTGTTTGAAGCTAAATCATTTGTTTCGCAGGGATTTGAAGCTAAGCCTTCTACATCATATCGATTTGAAGCTAAATGATATATATCGCATGGATTTTGAAGCTATCCCATTTGATTCGTCTGCATTTGCAGCTATATCACTTATATCACAAGTGTTTGAAGCTAAATCATTTGCTTCGCATGGATTTGAATCTAAACCTTCTACATCGTATTGATTTGAAGCTAAATCATGTGTTTTGCATGGTTTTGATGCTAACTCGTTTGTTTCCCCTGCATTTGAATCTATATCAGTTATATCGCAAGTATCTGATGCTAAATCATTTGTTTCGCATGGATTTGAAGCTAAACCTTCTACATCGTATCGATTTGAAGCTAAATGATATGTATGGCATGGATTTTGAAGCTATCCCGTTTGATTCTCATGCAGTTGAAGCTATATCATCTATATCCGAAGTGTTTGAAGCTCAACCATTTGTTCCGCATCGATTTGAAGCTATGCCTTCTACTTCGCATTGATTTGAAGCTAAATCATTTGTGTCGCATGGATTTGAAGCTAAACCTTCTACATCGCATTGATTTGAATCATATCGTGTGATTCGCTTGGATTTGATGCTAACTCGTTTATTTGGCATGCATTTGATGACTCGTTTATTTGGCATGCATTTGATGCTATATCACTTATATCACAAGTGTTTGACGCTAAATCATTTGTTTCGCATGGATTTGAAGCTAAACCTTCTACATCGTATTGATTTGAAGCTAAATCATGTGGTTTGCATGGATTTGATGCTAACTCGTTTGTTTCCCCTGCATTTGAATCTATATCAGTTATATCGCAAGTATCTGATGCTAAATCATTTGTTTCGCATGGATTCGAAGCTAAACCTTCCACATCGCATTGATTTGAAGCTAATTCATGTGTTTTGCATGGATTTTATGCTAACTCGTTTGTTTCCCCTGCATTTGAAGCTATATCAGTTATATCGCAAGTATCTGATGCCAAATCATTTGTTTCGCATGAATTTGAAGCTAAACCTTCTACATCGCATTGATTTGTAGCTAAATCATGTGATTCGCATGGATTTGAAGCTAACTCGTTCGTTTCGCCTGCATTTGATGCTATATCACTTCCACCGCAAGTATCTGAAGCTAAATCATTTGTTTCGTACGGATTTGAAGCTAAACCTTCTATATCGCATTCATTTGAAGCTAAATCTTGTGTTTCGCTTGGATTTGTAGCTATACCTTCTACATCGCTTTGATTTGAAGCTAAATCATGTGTTTTGCATGGATTTGAAGCTAACTCATTTGTTTTCCCTGCATTTGAAGCAATATCAGTTATATCCCGAGTATCTGATGCTAAATCATTTGTTTCGCATGGATTTGAAGCTAAACCTTCTACATCGTATTGATTTGAAGCTAAATCATGTGTTTTGCATGGATTTGATGCTAACTCGTTTGTTTCCCCTGCATTTGAAGCTATATCAGTTATATCGCAAGTATCTGATGCTAAATCATTTGTTTCGCATGGATTTGAAGCTTAACCTTCCACATCGCATTGATTTGAAGCTAATTCATGTGTTTTGCATGGATTTTATGCTAACTCGTTTGTTTCCCCTGCATTTGAAACTATATCAGTTATATCGCAAGTATCTGATGCTAAATCATTTGTTTCGCATGAATTTGAAGCTAAACCTTCTACATCGCATTGATTTGTAGCTAAATCATGTGATTCGCATGGATTTGAAGCTACCTCGTTCGTTTCGCCTGCATTTGATGCTATATCACTTCCATCGCAAGTATCTGAAGCTAAATCATTTGTTTCGCATGGATTTGAAGCTAAACCTTCTACATCGCATTAATTTGCAGCTAAATCATGTGTTTCGCATGGATTTGAAGCTAACTCGTTCGTTTCGCCTGCATTTGGTGCTATATCACTTATATCGCAAGTGTTTGAATCTAAATCATTTGTTTCGCAGGGATTTGAAGCTAAACCTTCTACATCATATCGATTTGAAGCTAAATGATATATATCGCATGGATTTTGAAGCTATCCCATTTGATTCGTCTGCATTTGCAGCTATATCACTTATATCACAAGTGTTTGAAGCTAAATCATTTGTTTCGCATGGATTTGAAGCTAAACCTTCTACATCGCATTGATTTGGAGCATATCGTGTGATTCGCTTGGATTTGATGCTAACTCGTTTGTTTGGCCTGCATTTGATGCTATATCACTTATATCACAAGTGTTTGATGCTAAATCATTCCTTTCGCATGGATTTGAAGCTAAACCTTCTATTTCGTATCGATTTGAAGCAAAATGATATGTATCGCATGGATTTTGTAGCTACCCCGTTTGATTCGTCTGCATTTGCAGCTATATCACTTATATTACATGTGTTTGAAGCTAACTCATTTGTTTTGCATGGATTTGAAGCTAAACCTTCTACATCGCATTGATTTGCAGCTAAATCATGTGTTTCGCATGGATTTGAAGCTAACTCGTTCGTTTTGCCTGCATTTGGTGCTATATCACTTATATCGCAAGTGTTTGAAGCTAAATCATTTGTTTCGCAGGGATTTGAAGCTAAGCCTTCTACATCATATCGATTTGAAGCTAAATGATATATATCGCATGGATTTTGAAGCTATCCCATTTGATTCGTCTGCATTTGCAGCTATATCACTTATATCACAAGTGTTTGAAGCTAAATCATTTGCTTCGCATGGATTTGAATCTAAACCTTCTACATCGTATTGATTTGAAGCTAAATCATGTGTTTTGCATGGTTTTGATGCTAACTCGTTTGTTTCCCCTGCATTTGAATCTATATCAGTTATATCGCAAGTATCTGATGCTAAATCATTTGTTTCGCATGGATTTGAAGCTAAACCTTCTACATCGTATCGATTTGAAGCTAAATGATATGTATGGCATGGATTTTGAAGCTATCCCGTTTGATTCTCATGCAGTTGAAGCTATATCATCTATATCCGAAGTGTTTGAAGCTCAACCATTTGTTTCGCATGAATTTGAAGCTAAACCTTCTACATCGTATCGATTTGAAGCAAAATGATATGTATCGCATGGATTTTGAAGCTACTCCGTTTGATTCGTCTGCATTTGCAGCTATATCACTTATATCACAAGTGTTTGAAGCTAAATCATTTGTGTAGCATGGATTTGAAGCTAAACCTTCTACATCGCATTGATTTGAAGCATATCGTGTGATTCTCTTGGATTAGATGCTAACTCGTTTGTTTCCCCTGCATTTGAATCTATATCAGTTATATCGCAAGTATCTGATGCAAAATCATTTGTTTCGCATGGATTTGAAGCTAAACCTTCTACATCGCATTGATTTGAAGCATATCGTGTGATTCGCTTGGATTTGATGCTAACTCGTTTGTTTGGCCTGCATTTGATGCTATATCACTTATATCACAAGTGTTTGATGCTAAATCATTCGTTTCGCATGGATTTGAAGCTAAACCTTCTACTTCGTATCGATTTGAAGCAAAATGATATGTATCGCATGGATTTTGTAGCTACCCCGTTTGATTCGTCTGCATTTGCAGCTATATCACTTATATCACAAGTGTTTGAAGCTAAATCATTTGTGTCGCATGGATTTGAAGCTAATCCTTCTACATCGCATTGATTTGAAGCATATCGTGTGATTCGCTTGGATTTGATGCTAACTCGTTTGTTGCCCATGCATTTGAATCTATATCAGTTATATCGCAAGTATCTGATGCTAAATCATTTGTTTCGCATGGATTTGAAGCTAACTCGTTCGTTTCGCCTGCATTTGGTGCTATATCACTTATATCGCAAGTGTTTGAAGCTAAATCATTTGTTTCGCAGGGATTTGAAGCTAAACCTTCTTCATCATATCGATTTGAAGCTAAATGATATATATCGCATGGATTTTGAAGCTATCCCATTTGATTCGTCTGCATTTGCAGCTATATCACTTATATCACAAGTATTTGAAGCTAAATCATTTGTGTCGCATGGATTTGAAGCTAAACCTTCTACATCGCATTGATTTGAAGCATATCGTGTGATTCGCTTGGATTTGATGCTAACTCGTTTGTTTGGCCTGCATTTGATGCTATATCACTTGTATCACAAGTGTTTGATGCTAAATCATTCGTTTCGCATGGATTTGAAGCTAAACCTTCTACTTCGTATCGATTTGAAGCAAAATGATATGTATCGCATGGATTTTGTAGCTACCCCGTTTGATTAGTCTGCATTTGCAGATATATCACTTATATTACATGTGTTTGAAGCTAAATCATTTGTTTTGCATGGATTTGAAGCTAAACCTTCTACATCGCATTGATTTGCAGCTAAATCATGTGTTTCGCATGAATTTGAAGGTAACTCGTTCGTTTCGCCTGCATTTGGTGCTATATCACTTATATCGCAAGTGTTTGAAGCTAAATCATTTGTTTCGCAGGGATTTGAAGCTAAACCTTCTACATCGTATCGATTTGAAGCAAAATGGTATATATCACATGGATTTTGAAGCAACCCCGTTTGATTCGTCTGCATTTGCAGCTATATCACTTATATCACAAGTGTTTGAAGCTAAATCATTTGTGTCGCATGGATTTGAAGCTAATCCTTCTACATCGCATTGATTTGAAGCATATCGTGTGATTCGCTTGGATTTGATGCTAACTCGTTTGTTTCCCATGCATTTGAATCTATATCAGTTATATCGCGAGTATCTGATGCTAAATCATTTGTTTCGCATGGATTTGAAGCTAAACCTTCCACATCGCAATGATTTGAAGCTAATTCATGTGTTTTGCATGGATTTTATGCTAACTCGTTTGTTTCCCCTGCATTTGAAGCTATATCAGTTATATCGCAAGTATCTGATGCTAAATCATTTGTTTCGCATGGATTTGAAGCTAAACCTTCTACATCGCATTGATTTGCAGCTAAATCATGTGTTTCGCATGGATTTGAAGCTAACTCGTTCGTTTCGCCTGCATTTGGTGCTATATCACTTATATCGCAAGTGTTTGAAGCTAAATCATTTGTTTCGCAGGGATTTGAATCTAAACCTTCTACATCATATCGATTTGAAGCAAAATGATATGTATCGCCAGCATTTTGAAGCTACCCCGTTTGATCGTCTGCATTTGCAGCTATATCACTTATATCACAAGTGTTTGAATCTAAATCATTTGCTTCGCATGGATTTGAAGCTACACCTTCTACATCGCATTGATTTGAAGCTAAATCATGTGATTCGCTTGGATTTGAAGCTAAACCATCTACATCGCATTGATTTGCTGCTAAATCATGTGTTTTGCTGGGATTTGTAGCTATACCTTCTACATCGCTTTGTTTTGAAGCTAAATCATGGGTTTCGCTTGGATTTGAAGCTAAACCTTTTACATCGGATTGATTTGCAGCTAAATCATGTGTTTTGCATGGATTTGATGATAACTCGTTTGTTTCTCCTGCATTTGAAGCTATATCAGTTATATCGCAAGTATCTGATGCTATATCATTTATTTCGCATCGATTTGAAGCTAAACCTTATACATCGCATTGATTTGAAGCTAAATCACTTGTTTCGCATGGATTTGAAGGTAAACCTCCTACATCGCATTGATTTGAAGCTAAATCATGTGTTTTGCATGGATTTTATGCTAACTCGTCTGTTTCCCCTGCATTTGAAGCTATATCAGTTATATCGTAAGTATCTGATGCTAAATCATTTGTTTCGCATGGATTTGAAGCTAAACCTTCTACATCGTATCGATTTGAAGCTATACCTCCTACATCGGATTGATTTGCAGCTAAATCATGTGTTTTGCATGGATTTGATGATAACTCGTTTGTTTCCCCTGCATTTTAAGCTATATCAGTTATATCGCAAGTATCTGATGTTATATGATTTATTTCGCATGGATTTGAAGCTAAACCTTCTACATCGCATTGATTTGAAGCTAAATCATTTGTTTCGCATGGATTTGAAGCTAACTCGTTTGTCTCACCTGCATTTGAAGCTATTTCGTATATATAGCAAGTATCGGAGGCTAAATCATTTGTTTCGCATGGATTTGAAGGTAAACCTCCTACATCGCATTGATTTGAAGCTAAATCATGTGTTTAGCATGGATTTTATGCTAACTCGTCTGTTTCCCCTTCATTTGAAGCTATATCAGTTATATCGTAAGTATCTGATGCTAAATCATTTGTTTCGCATGGATTTGACGCTAAACCTTCTACATCGTATCGATTTGAAGCTGAATCATTTGTTTCGCATGGACTTGAATCTAATTCGTTTGTTTCGCATGCAGCTGAAGCTATATCACCTATATCCCAAGTGTTTGAAGCTCAATCATTTGTTTCGCATGGATTTGAAGCTAAACCTTCTAAATCGTATTGATTTGCAGCTAAGTCGTGTGTTGCGCTTGGATTTGAAGTTAACTCGTTTGTTTCGTCAGCACTTGAAGCTATATCACTTATATCGCAAGTATCTGAATCTAAATCATTTGTGTCGTATAGATTTGAAACTAAACATTCTCCATCGCATTGATTTGCAGCTGAATCATGTGTTTCGCATGGACTTGAAGCTAATTCGTTTGTTTCGCTTGCAGCTGAAGATATATCACCTATATCCCAAGTGTTTGAAGCTCAATCATTTGTGTCGCATGTATTTGAAGCTAAACCTTCTACATCGCATTGATTTGAAGCTAAATCATGTGTTTCACTTGGATTTGAAGCTAAACCTACTACATCGCATTGATTTGAAGCTAAATCATGTGTAGCTAAATCATGTGTTTTGCATGGATTTTATGCTAACTCGTCTGGTTCCCCTTCATTTGAAGCTATATCAGTTATATCGTAAGTATCTGATGCTAATCATTTGTTTCGCATGGATTTGAAGCCTAACAATCTCCATCGCAGTGATTTCCAGCTGAATCATTTGTTTCGCATGGACTTGAATCTAATTCGTTTGTTTCGCATGCAGCTGAAGCTATATCACCTATATCCCAAGTGTTTGAAGCTCAATCATTTGTTTCGCATGGATTTGAAGCTAAACCTTCTAATCGCATGAATTTTAAGCTAAATCATGTGTTCCGCATGGATTTGAAGCCAACACGCTTGTTTCGTCTGCACTTGAAGCAATATCACACATATCGCTAGTATCTGAAGCTAAATCATTTGTTTCGCATGGATTTGAAGCTAAAACTTCAACATCGCATTGATTTGCAGTTCAATCATGTGTTTCGCATGGATTTTAAGGTAACTCGTTTGTTTCGTCTGCATTTGAAGCTATATCACTTATATCGCAAGTATCTGAATCTAAATCATTTCTTTCGCATGGATTTGAAGCTATCTCGTTTGTTTCGTCTGCATTTGCAGCTATATCACTTATATCGCTAGTATCTGAAACTAAATCATTTGTTTCGCATGGATTTGAAGCTAAGCTATCTACTTCGCATCGATTTGAACCTAAATGATGTGAATCGCATGGATTTTGAAGCTAACTCGTTTGATTCGACTGCATTTGAAGCTATATCGCTTATATCGCAAGTATCTGATTCTAAATCATTTGTTTCGCTTGGATTTGAAGCTAAACCTTCCACATCGCATTGATTTGCAGTTCAGTCATGTGTTTCGCATGGATTTTAAGCTAACTCGTTTGTTTCGTCTGCATTTGAAGCTATATCACTTATATCCCAAGTGTTTGAATCTAAATCACTTGTTTCGCATGGATTTGAAGCTAAACCTTCTACATCGCATGGACTTGAAGCTAACTCGTTTGTTTCGCATGCAGCTGAAACTATATTACCTATATCCCAAGTGGTTGCAGCTCAATCATTTGTTCGCATGGATTTGAAACTAAACCTTCAACATCGCATTGATTTGCAGCTAAATCATGTGTCTCGCATGGATTTGCAGCTAACTCGTTCGTTTCGCCTGCATTTGATGCTATATCACTTATATCGTAAGTATCTGAAGCTAAATCAATTGTTTCGCATGGATTTGAAGCTAAACTTTCTACATCGCATCGATTTGCAGCTAAATCATGTGCTTCGCATGGATCTGAAGCTAGCTCGTTTGTTTCGTCTGCATTTGAAGCTATGTCACTTATATCGCAAGTATCTGAAGCTAAATCAATTGTTCCGCACGGATTTGAAGATAAACTTTCTACGTCGCATCGATTTGCAGCTAAATCATATGCTTCGCATGGATCTGAAGCTAACTCGTTTGTTTCGTCTACATTTGAAGCTATGTTACTTAAATCCCATGTGTTTGATGCTAAATCATTTGTTTCGCATGGATTTGAAACTAAACCTTCTACATCGCATTGATTTGCAGCTAAGTCATGCGTTTCGCACGATTTGAAGCTAACTCGTTTGATTCGTCTGCAGCTGAAGCTATATCACCTATATCCCAAGTGTTTGAAGCTGAATCATTTGTTTCGCATGGATTTGAAGCTAATCCTTCTACATCGCATTGATTTGAAGCTTAATCATGTGTTTTGCATGGATTTGAAGCCAACTCGTTTGTTTCGTCTGCACTTGAAGCAATATCACATATATCGCTAGTATCTGAAGCTAAATCATTTGTTTCGCATGGATTTGAAGCTAAATATTCAACATCGCATTGATTTGCAGCTAAATCATGTGTTTCGCATGGATTTGAAGCTACTCGTTTGTTTCGTCTGCATTTGAATCCATATCACTCATATCCCAAGTGTTTGAAGCTAAATCATTTGTTTCGCATGGATTTGAATATAAACCTTCTACATCGCATTGATTTGCAGCTAAGTCATGGCGTATCGCACGGATTTGAAGCTAACTTGTTTGTTTCGTCTGCATTTGAATCTATATCACTCTTATCCCAACTGTTTGAAGCTAAATCATTTGTTTGGCATTGGATTTGAAGCTAAACCTTCTACATCGCATTGTTTGAAGCTTCATCATGTGTTTTGCATGGATTTGAAGCTAACTCGTTTGTTTCGCCTGCATTTGAAGCTATATCATTTATATCGCAAGTATTTCAATCAAAATCACTTGTTTCGCACGGATTTGAAACTAAACAACGTAATTCTCATGAATTTGAATCTAAATCATGTGTTTCGCATGGATTTGAAGATAACTCGTTAGTTTCGCTTGCATTTGATGCTATATCAGTTATACCGCATGGTATCTGATGCTAAGTCATTTGTGTCGCATGGATTTGAAGGAAACTTGTTTCGCCCTGCATTTGAAGCTATATCACTTGTATCGCAAGTATCTGATTCTAAATCACTTGTTTCGCATGGATTTGAAGCTAAACCTTCTACATCGCATGGACTTGAAGCTAACTCGTTTGTTTCGCATGCAGCTGAAGCTATATCACCTATATCCCAAGTGGTTGCAGCTCAATCATTTGTTTCGCATGGATTTGAAGCTAAACCTTCTAAATCGCATGAATTTTAAGCTAAATCATGTGTTTCGCATGGATTTGAAGCCAACTCGCCTGTTTCGTCTGCACTTGAAGCAATATCACATATATCGCTAGTATCTGAAGCTAAATCATTTGTTTCGCATGGATTTGAAGCTAAACCTTCAACATTGCATTGATTTGTTGCTAAATCATGTGTCTCGCATGGATCTGAAGCTAGCTCGTTTGTTTCGTCAGCATTTGAAGCTATGTCACTTATATCGCAAGTATCTGAAGCTAAATCAATTGTTTCGCATGGATTTGAAGCTAAACTTTCTACATCGCATCGATTTGCAGCTAAATCATGTGCTTCGCATGGATCTGAAGCTAACTCGTTTGTTTCGTCTGCATTTGAAGCTATGTCACTTAAATCCCATGTGTTTGATGCTAAATCATTTGTTTCGCATGGATTTGAAGCTAAACCTTCTACATCGCATTGATTTGCAGCTAAGTCATGCGTTTCGCACGGATTTGAAGCTAACTCGTTTGGTTCGTCTGCATTTGAATCTATATCACTTATATCGTAAGTATTTCAATCAAAATCACTTGTTTCGCACGGATTTGAAACTAAACAACGTATTTCTCATGAATTTGAATCTAAATCATGTGTTTCGCATGGATTTGAAGATAACTCGTTAGTTTCGCTTGCATTTGAAGCTATATCAGTTATATCGGAAGTATCTGATGCTAAATCATTTGTTTCGCATGAATTTGAAGCTAAACCTTCAACATCGCATTGATTTGCAACTAAATCATATGTTTCGCTTGGATTTGAAGCTAACCTTCTACATCGCATTGACTTGAAGCTAAATCATGTGTTTTGCAAGGATTTGATGCAAACTCGTTTGTTTCCACTGCATTTGAAGCTATATCAGTTATATCGCAAGTATCTGATGCTAAATCGTGTGTTTCGCATGGATTTGAAGCTAAACCTTCTACATCGCATTGATTTGAAGCTAAATCGTGTGTTTCGCTTGAATTTGAAGCTAAACCTTCTACATCGCATTTATTTGACGCTAAATTATGTATTTCGCTTGGATTTGAAGCTTACTCGTTTGTTCCGTCTGCATTTTATGCTATATCTCTTATGTCGCAAGTATTTGAAGAAAAATCATGTGTTTTGCATGGATTTGAAGCTAACTCGTACGTTTCGACTGCATTTGAATCTATATCTCTTATATCGCAAGTATCTGATGCTAAATCATTTGTTCGCATGGATTTGTAGCTAAACCTTCAACATCGCATTGACTTGAAGCTAAATCATGTGTTTTGCATGGATTTGATGCTAACTCGTTCGTTCCCCCTGCATTTGAAGCTATTTCAGTTATATCGCAAGTATCTGATGCTAAATCATTTGTTTCGCATGGATTTGTAGCTAAACCTTCTACATCGCATTGACTTGAAGCTAAATCATGTGTTTCGCTTGGGTTTGAAGCTAAACCTTCTACATCGCATTGACTTGAAGCTAAATCATGTGTTTTGCATGGATTTGAAGCTCAACCTTCCACATCGCTTTGATTTGAAGCTAAATCATGTGTTTTGCATGGATTTGAAGCTAACACGTTCGTTTCGCCTGCATTTGATTCTATATCACTTATATCACAAGTGTTGATGCCAATCATTTGTTTCGCATGGATTTGAAGCTAAACCTTCTACATCGTATCGATTTGAAGCAAAATGATATGTATCGCAAGGATTTTGAAGCTACCACGTTTGATTCGTCTGCATTTGCAGCTATATCACTTATATCACAAGTGTTTGAAGCTAAATCATTTGTTTCGCCTGATTGAAGCTAAGCCTTCTACTTCGCATGGATTTAAAGCTAAATGATGTGTTATCGCATGGATTTTGAATCTAACTCGTTTGATTCGTCTGCATTGAAGCTATATCACTCATATCCCAAGTGTTCGATGCTAAATCATTTGTTTCGCATGGATTTGTAGCTAAACCTTCTACATCGCATTGATTTGAAGCTAAATCATGTGTTTCGCTTGGATTTGAAGCTAAACCTTCTTCATCGCATTGGCTTGAAGCTAAATCATGTGTTTTGCATGGATTTGATGCAAACTCGTTTGTTTCCCCTGCATTTGAAGCTATATCAGTTATATCGCAAGTATCTGATGCTAAATCATTTGTTTCGCATGGATTTGAAGCTAAACCTTCTACATCGCATTGATTTGAAGCTAAATCGTGTGTTTTGCATGGATTTTATGCTAACTCGTTTGTTTGTCCTGCATTTGAAGCTATATCACTTATATCGCAAGTATCTGAACTAAATCATTTGTCTCGCATGGATTTGAACCTAAGCCTTCTACTTCGCATTGATTTGAAGCTAAATCATATGTATCGCATGGATCTTGTAGCTAACTCGTTTGTTTCCCCTGCATTTGGTGCTAAATCACTTATATCGCAAGTATCTGATTCTAAATCATTTGTTTCGCTTGGATTTGAAGCTAAACCTTCCACATCGCATTGATTTGCAGTTCAGTCATGTGTTTCGCATGGATTTTAAGCTAACTCGTTTGTTTCGTCTGCATTTGAAGCTATGTCACTTATATCGCAAGTATCTGAAGCTAAATCATTGTTTCGCATGGATTTGAAGCTAAACTTTCTACGTCGCATCGATTTGCAGCTAAATCATATGCTTCGCATGGATCTGAAGCTAACTCGTTTGTTCGTCTACATTTGAAGCTATGTTACTTAAATCCCATGTGTTTGATGCTAAATCATTTGTTTCGCATGGATTTGAAACTAAACCTTCTACATCGCATTGATTTGCAGCTAAGTCATGCGTTTCGCACGGATTTGAAGCTAACTCGTTTGATTCGTCTGCAGCTGAAGCTATATCACCTATATCCCAAGTGTTTGAAGCTGAATCATTTGTTTCGCATGGATTTGAAGCTAATCCTTCTACATCGCATTGATTTGAAGCTTAATCATGTGTTTTGCATGGATTTGAAGCCAACTCGTTTGTTTCGTCTGCACTTGAAGCAATATCACATATATCGCTAGTATCTGAAGCTAAATCATTTGTTTCGCATGGATTTGAAGCTAAATATTCAACATCGCATTGATTTGCAGCTAAATCATGTGTTTCGCATGGATTTGAAGCTGACTCGTTGTTTCGCCTGCATTTGAAGCTATATCATTTATATCGCAAGTATTTCAATCAAAATCACTTGTTTCGCACGGATTTGAAACTAAACAACGTATTTCTCATGAATTTGAATCTAAATCATGTGTTTCGCATGGATTTGAAGATAACTCGTTAGTTTCGCTTGCATTTGAAGCTATATCAGTTATATCGCATGTATCTGATGCTAAGTCATTTGTGTCGCATGGATTTGAAGGAAACTTGTTTCGCCTGCATTTGAAGCTATATCACTTGTATCGCAAGTATCTGATTCTAAATCACTTGTTTCGCATGGATTTGAAGCTAAACCTTCTACATCGCATGGACTTGAAGCTAACTCGTTTGTTTCGCATGCAGCTGAAGCTATATCACCTATATCCCAAGTGGTTGCAGCTCAATCATTTGTTTCGCATGGATTTGAAGCTAAACCTTCTAAATCACATGAATTTTAAGCTAAATCATGTGTTTCGCATGGATTTGAAGCCAACTCGCCTGTTTCGTCTGCACTTGAAGCAATATCACATATATCGCTAGTATCTGAAGCTAAATCATTTGTTTCGCATGGATTTGAAGCTAAACCTTCAACATTGCATTGATTTGTTGCTAAATCATGTGTCTCGCATGGATCTGAAGCTAGCTCGTTTGTTTCGTCAGCATTTGAAGCTATGTCACTTATATCGCAAGTATCTGAAGCTAAATCAATTGTTTCGCATGGATTTGAAGCTAACTTTCTACATCGCATCGATTTGCAGCTAAATCATGTGCTTCGCATGGATCTGAAGCTAACTCGTTTGTTTCGTCTGCATTTGAAGCTATGTCACTTAAATCCATGTGTTTGATGCTAAATCATTTGTTTCGCATGGATTTGAAGCTAAACCTTCTACATCGCATTGACTTGAAGCTAAATCATGTGTTTTGCATGGATTTGATGCAAACTCGTTGTTTCCCCTACATTTGAAGCTATATCAGTTATATCGCATGTATCTGATGATAAATCATTTGTTTCGCATGGATTTGAAGCTAAACCCTCTACATCGCTTTGATTGGCAGCTAAATCATGTGTTTTGCATGGTTTTGATGCTAACTCGTTCGTTTCCACTGCATTTGAAGCTATATCACTTATATCGCAAGTATCTGAAGCTAAATCATTTGTTTCGTATAGATTTGATGTTTAACCTTCTACATCGCATTGATTTGAAGCTAAATCATGTATTTCGCATGGATTTGAAGCTAACTCGTTAGTTTCGCCTGCATTTGAAGCAATATCAATGTATCGCAAGTATCTGAACCTAAATCATTTGATCGCATGGATTGAAGCTAAGCCTTCTACTTCGCATGGATTTAAAGCTAAATGATGAGTATCGCATGATTTTGAAGCTAACTCGTTTGATTCGTCTGCATTTGAAGCTATATCAGTTATATCGCAATTATCTGATGCTAAATCATTTGTTTCGCATGGATTTGAAGCTAAACCTTCTACATCGCATTGATTTGCAGCTAAATCATGTGTTTCGCATGATTTGAAGCTAACTCGGTCGATTCGCCTGCATTTGATGCTATATCACTTATATCGCAAGTATCTGAAGCTAAATCATTTGTTTCGTATAGATTTGAGTTTAACCTTCGTACATCGCATTGATTTGAAGCTAAATCATGTATTTCGCATGGATTTGAAGCTAACTCGTATGGTTTCCCTGCATTTGAAGCTATATCACTTATATCGCAAGTATGTGAATCTAAATCATTCGTGTCGCATGGATTTGAAGCTAAACCATATACATAGCATTGATTTGAAGCTAAATCATGTGTATCGCATGGATTTTGAAGCTAACTCGATTGATTCGTCTGCCTTTGAAGCTATATCACTCATGTCGCAAGTATCTTATGCTAAATCATTTGTTTCGCATGAATTTGAAGCTAAACCTTCTACATCGCATTGATTTGAAGCTAAATCATGTGTTTCGCTTGGATTTGAAACTACACTTCTACATCGCTTTGATTTGAAGCTAAATCATGTGTTTTGCATGGATTTGATGCTCATTCGTTTGTTTCCCCTGCATTTTAAGCTATTTCAGTTATATCGCAAGTATCTGAGGCAAAATCATGTGTTTCGCTGGGATTTGAAGCTAAACCTTTTACATCGCATTGATTTGCCAGCTAAATCATGTGTTTTGCATGGTTTTGATGCTAACTCGTTCGTTTCCCACTGCATTTGAAGCTATATCAGTTATATCGCAAGTATCTGATGCTAAATCATTTGTTTCGCATGGATTTGAAGCTAAGCCTTCTACTTCGCATGGATTTAAAGCTAAATCATTTGTTTCGCATGGATTTGAAACTAAACCCTCTACATCGCATTGACTTGAAGCTAAATCATGTGTTTCGCTTGGATTTGAAGCTAAACCTTCTACATCGCATTGACTTGAAGCTAAATCATGTGTTTTGCATGGATTTGAAGCTAACACGTTCGTTTCGCCTGCATTTGATGCTATATCACTTATATCACAAGTGTTTGAAGCTAAATCATTTGTTTCGCATGGATTTGAAGCTAAACCCTTCTAAATCGCTTTTATTTGAAGCTAAATCATGTGTTTTGCATGGATTTTATGCTAACCTCGTTTGTGTCTCCTGCATTTGAAGCTATATCACTCATAGCCCAAGTGTTTGATGCTAAATCATTTGTTTCGCATGGATTTGAAGCTAAACCTTCTACATCGCATTGATTTGAAGCTAAATCATGTGTTTCGTTTGGATTTGAAGCTAACTCGTTAGTTTCGTCTGCATTTGAAGCTATATCACTCATATACCAATTGTTTGAAGCAAAATCATTTGTATCGCAAGGATTTGAAGCAAAACCTTCTACATCGCATTGATTTGAAGCTAAATCATATGATTCGCTTGGATTTAAAGCTAACTCGTTTGTTTCGCCTGCATTGAAGCTATATCATTTATATCGCAAGTATCTGAACCTCAATCACTTGCTTCGCTTGGATTTGAAGCCAAACCTTCTACATCGCATTGATTTGAAACTAAATCATTTGTTTCGCATGGATTTGAAACTAAACCTTCTACATGGCATTGATTTGAAGCTAAATCATGTGTTTCGCTTGTATTTGAAGCTATCTCGCTTGTTTTGTCTGCATTTGAAGCTATATCACTTATATCGCAAGTATCTGAAGCTAAATAATTTGTTCCGCATGGATTTGAAGTTAAGCCTTCTACTTCGCATTGATTTGCAGATAAGTCATGTGTTTCGCATGGATTTGAAGCTAACTGGTTTGTTGCGCCAGCACGTGAAGCTATATCACTTATATCGCAAGTATTTGAAGGTAAATCATTTGTGTCGCATGGATTTGAAGCTAACTCGGTTGTTTCATCTGCATTTGAAGCTGAATCGTGTATATCGCAATTATTTGAAGCTAACTCATTTCTTTCGATTGCAGTTGAAGCGAAATCATGTGTATCACTTGTAGTGAAGCTAAACCATTTGATTCGCATGGATTTGAAGCTAAGCTTTCTTCTTCGCATTGATTTAAACCTAAATCATGTGTTTCGCTAGGATTTGAAGCTCTAACTCGTTTGTTTTCCCTGCATTTGAAACTATATCACTTATATCGCAATTATCTGATTTTTAAATCATTTTGTTTCGCATGGATTTGAAGCTAAACCTTCTACATCGTATTGATTTGAAGCTAAATCATGTGATTCGTTTGGATTTGAAGCTATCTCGTTTGTTTCGCCTGCATTTGAAGCTATATCACATATATCCCAAGTGTTTGAAGCTCAAACATTTGCTTCGCTTGGATTTGAAGCTAAACCTTCTACATAGCATTGATTTGCAGCTAAATCATGTGTTTCGCTTGGATATGAAGCTAACTCGTTTGTTTCCGTCTGCATTTGAAGCTATATCACTGGTATCCCAAGTATGTGAAGCTTAATCATTTGTGTCGCAAGGATTTGAAGCTAAATCTTCTACATAGTATTGATTTGAAGCTTATTCATGTGTTTTGCATGGATTTGATGCTAACTCGTTTGTTCCCCCTGCATTTGAAATTATATCAGTAATATCGCAAGTATCTGATGCTAAATCATTTGTTTCGCATGGATTTGAAGCTAAGCCTTCTACATCGCAATGATTTGCAGCTGAATCATGTGTTTCGCATGGATTTGAAGCTAACTCGGTCGTTTCGCCTGCATTTGATGCCATATCACTTATATCGCAAGTATCTGAAGCTAAATCATTTGTTTCGTATAGATTTGATGTTTAACCTTCTACAACGCATTGATTTGAAGCTAAATCATGTGTTTCGCTTGGATTTGAATCTATACCTTCTACATCGCATTGATTTGCAGCTAAATCATGTGTTTTGCATGGATTGGATGCTAACTCGATTGTTTCCCCTGCATTTGATGCTATATCAGTTATATCGCAAGTATCTGAAGCTAAATCATTTGTTTCGCATGGATTTGAAGCTAAATCTTCTACATCGCATTGATTTGAAGCTAAATCATTTGTTTTCATGTATTGTATGCTAACTCGTTTGTCTCCCCTGCATTTGAAGCTATATCAGTTATATCGCAAGTATCTGAAGCTAAATTACTTGTTTCCATGGATTTGAAGCTAAACCATCTACATCGCATTGATTTGCAGCTAAATCATGTATTTCGCATGGATTTGATGCTACTCGTTTGTTTCCCCTGCATTTGAAGCTATATCAGTTATATCGCCAGTATCTGATGTTAAATCATTTGTTTCGCATGAATTTGAAGCTAAACCTTCTACATCGCATTGATTTACAGCTAAATCATGTGTTTTGCATGGATTTGATGCTAACTCGTTTGTTTCCCCTGCATTTGATGCTATATCAATTATATCGCAAGTATCTGAAGCTAAATCATTTGTTTCGCATGGATTTGAACTAAACCTTCTACATCGCATTGATTTGAAGCTAAATCATGTGTTTGCATGGATTTGATGCTAACTCGTTTGTTTCCCCTGCATTTGATGCTATATCAGTTATATCGCAAGTATCTGAAGCTAAATCATTTGTTTCGCATGGATTTGAAGCTAAACCTTCTACATCGCACTGATTTGAAGCTAGATCATGTGTTTTGCATGGATTGTATGCTAACTCGTTAGTTTCGCCTGCAATTTGAACTAATATCAATGTATCGCAAGTATCTGACCCTAAATCATTTGTTTCGCATGGATTTGAAGCTAAGCCTTCTACTCGTATCGATTTGAAGCTAAATGATATGTATTGCATGGATTTTGAAGCTAATCCCGTTTGATTCGTCTGCATTTGCAGCTATATCACTTATATCACAAGTGTTTGAAGCTAAATCATTTGTTTCGCATGGATTTGAAGCTAAACCTTCTACATCGCATTGATTTGAAGCTAAACCGTCTACATCGCATTGATTTGATGCTAAATCATGTGTTTTGCATGGATTTTATGCTAACTCGTTTGTTTCCCCCTGCATTTGAAGCTATATCAGTTATATCGCAAGTATCTGATGCTAAATCATTTGTTTCGCATGGATTTGAAGCTAAATCTCTACATCGCATTGATTTGCAGCTAAATCATGTGTTTCGCATGGATTTGAAGCTAACTCGGTCGTTTTGCCTGCATTTGATGCTATATCAATTATATCGCAAGTATCTGAAGCTAAATCATTTGTTTCGTATAGATTTGAAGTTTAACCTTCTACCTCGCATTGATTTGAAGCTAAATCATGTGTTTTGCATGGATTTGATGCTAACACGTTTGTTCCCCTGCATTTGAAATTATATCAGTTATATCGCAAGTATCTGATGCTAAATCATTTGTTTCGCATGGATTTGAAGCTAAGCCTTCTACTTCGCATTGATTTAAAGCTAAATCATTTGTTTCGCATGGATTTCAAGCTAAACCATCTACATCGCATTGATTTGCAGCTAAATCATGTGTTTCGCATGGATTTTGAAGCTAACTCGTTTGATTCGTCTGCAGTTGAAGCTTTATCAGTTATATCGCAATTATCTGATGCTAAATCATGTGTTTTGCATGGATTTGCATGCTCATTCGTTTGTTTCCCTGCATTTCAAGCTATTTCAGTTATATCGCAAGTATCTGAGGCCAAATCATGTGTTTCGCTGGGATTTGACGCTAAACCTTTTACATCGCATTGATTTGCAGCAAAATCATGTGTTTTGCATGGTTTTGATGCTAACTCGTTCGTTTCCACTGCATTTGAAGCTATATCAGTTATATTGCAAGTATCTGATGCTAAATCATTTGTTTCGCATGGATTTGAAGCTAAACCATCTACATCGCATTGATTTGCAGCTAAATCATGTGAGTTGCATGGATTTGATGCTAACTCGTTTGTTTCCCCTGCATTTGTAAGCTATATCAGTTATATCGCCATTATCTGATGCTAAATCATTTGTTTCGCATGGATTTGAAGCTAAGCCTTCTACTTCGCATGGATTTAAAGCTAAATCATTTGTTTCGCATGGATTTGAAACTAAACCCTCTACATCGCATTGATTTGCAGCAAAATCGTGTGTTTCGCATGGATTTGAAGCTAACTCGGTCGTTTCGCCTGCATTTGATGCTATATCACTTATATCGCAAGTATCTGAAGCTAAATCATTTGTTTCGTATAGATTTGAAGTTTAGCCTTCTACATCGCATTGATTTGAAGCTAAATCATGTATTTCGCATGGATTTGAAGCTAACTCGTTAGTTTCGCCTGCATTTGAAGCAATATCAATGTATCGCAAGTATCTGAACCTAAATCATTGATCGCATGGATTTGAGGCTAAGCCTTCTACTTCGCATGGATTTAAAGCTAAATTATGTGTATCGCATGGATTTTGAAGCTAACTCGTTTGATTCGTCTGCATTTGAAGCTATATCAGTTATATCGCAATTATCTGATGCTAAATCATGTGTTTCGCATGGATTTGAAGCTAACTCGTTCGTTTCGCCTGCATTTGATGCTATATCACTTATATCGCAAGTGTTTGAAGCTAAATCATTTGTTTCGCATGGATTTGAAGCTAAACCTTCTACATGGTATCGATTTGAAGCTAAATGATATGTATAGCATGGATTTTGAAGCTACCCCGTTTGATTCGTCTGCATTTGCAGCTATATCACTTATATCACAAGTGCTTGAAGCTAAATCATTTGTTTCGCATGGATCTGAAGCTAAACTTTCTACATCGCATTGATTTGAAGCTAAATCATGTGTTTCGCTTGGTTTTGAAGCTATACCTTCTACATCGCTATGATTTGAAGCTAAATCATGTGTTTTGCATGGATTTGATGCTAACTCGTTTGTTTGCCCTGCATGTGAAGCTATTTCAGTTATATCGCAAGTATCTGATGCTAAATCATTTGTTTCGCATGGATTTGAAGCTAAGCCTTCTACTTCGCATTGATTTAAAGCTAAATCATTTGTTTCGCATGGATTTCAAGCTAAACCATCTACATCGCATTGATTTGCAGCTAAATCATGTGTTTCGCATGGATTTTGAAGCTAACTCGTTTGATTCGTCTGCAGTTGAAGCTTTATCAGTTATATCGCAATTATCTGATGCTAAATCATGTGTTTTGCATGGATTTGATGCTCATTCGTTTGTTTCCCCTGCATTTCAAGCTATTTCAGTTATATCGCAAGTATCTGAGGCCAAATCATGTGTTTCGCTGGGATTTGACGCTAAACCTTTTACATCGCATTGATTTGCAGCAAAATCATGTGTTTTGCATGGTTTTGATGCTAACTCGTTCGTTTCCACTGCATTTGAAGCTATATCAGTTATATTGCAAGTATCTGATGCTAAATCATTTGTTTCGCATGGATTTGAAGCTAAACCATCTACATCGCATTGATTTGCAGCTAAATCATGTGAGTTGCATGGATTTGATGCTAACTCGTTTGTTTCCCTGCATTTGAAGCTATATCAGTTATATCGCCATTATCTGATGCTAAATCATTTGTTTCGCATGGATTTGAAGCTAAGCCTTCTACTTCGCATGGATTTAAAGCTAAATCATTTGTTTCGCATGGATTTGAAACTAAACCCTCTACATCGCATTGATTTGCAGCAAAATCGTGTGTTTCGCATGGATTTGAAGCTAACTCGGTCGTTTCGCCTGCATTTGATGCTATATCACTTATATCGCAAGTATCTGAAGCTAAATCATTTGTTTCGTATAGATTTGAAGTTTAGCCTTCTACATCGCATTGATTTGAAGCTAAATCATGTATTTCGCATGGATTTGAAGCTAACTCGTTAGTTTCGCCTGCATTTGAAGCAATATCAATGTATCGCAAGTATCTGAACCTAAATCATTTGATCGCATGGATTTGAGGCTAAGCCTTCTACTTCGCATGGATTTAAAGCTAAATTATGTGTATCGCATGGATTTTGAAGCTAACTCGTTTGATTCGTCTGCATTTGAAGCTATATCAGTTATATCGCAATTATCTGATGCTAAATCATGTGTTTCGCATGGATTTGAAGCTAACTCGTTCGTTTCGCCTGCATTTGATGCTATATCACTTATATCGCAAGTGTTTGAAGCTAAATCATTTGTTTAGCATGGATTTGAAGCTAAACCTTCTACATGGTATCGATTTGAAGCTAAATGATATGTATAGCATGGATTTTGAAGCTACCCCGTTTGATTCGTCTGCATTTGCAGCTATATCACTTATATCACAAGTGCTTGAAGCTAAATCATTTGTTTCGCATGGATCTGAAGCTAAACTTTCTACATCGCATTGATTTGAAGCTAAATCATGTGTTTCGCTTGGTTTTGAAGCTATACCTTCTACATCGCATTGATTTGCAGCTAAATCATGTGAGTTGCATGGATTTGATGCTAACTCGTTTGTTTCCCCTGCATTTGAAGCTATATCAGTTATATCGCCATTATCTGATGCTAAATCATTTGTTTCGCATGGATTTGAAGCTAAGCCTTCTACTTCGCATGGATTTAAAGCTAAATCATTTGTTTCGCATGGATTTGAAACTAAACCCTCTACATCGCATTGATTTGCAGCAAAATCGTGTGTTTCGCATGGATTTGAAGCTAACTCGGTCGTTTCGCCTGCATTTGATGCTATATCACTTATATCGCAAGTATCTGAAGCTAAATCATTTGTTTCGTATAGATTTGAAGTTTAGCCTTCTACATCGCATTGATTTGAAGCTAAATCATGTATTTCGCATGGATTTGAAGCTAACTCGTTAGTTTCGCCTGCATTTGAAGCAATATCAATGTATCGCAAGTATCTGAACCTAAATCATTTGATCGCATGGATTTGAGGCTAAGCCTTCTACTTCGCATGGATTTAAAGCTAAATTATGTGTATCGCATGGATTTTGAAGCTAACTCGTTTGATTCGTCTGCATTTGAAGCTATATCAGTTATATCGCAATTATCTGATGCTAAATCATGTGTTTCGCATGGATTTGAAGCTAACTCGTTCGTTTCGCCTGCATTTGATGCTATATCACTTATATCGCAAGTGTTTGAAGCTAAATCATTTGTTTCGCATGGATTTGAAGCTAAACCTTCTACATGGTATCGATTTGAAGCTAAATGATATGTATAGCATGGATTTTGAAGCTACCCCGTTTGATTCGTCTGCATTTGCAGCTATATCACTTATATCACAAGTGCTTGAAGCTAAATCATTTGTTTCGCATGGATCTGAAGCTAAACTTTCTACATCGCATTGATTTGAAGCTAAATCATGTGTTTCGCTTGGTTTTGAAGCTATACCTTCTACATCGCTATGATTTGAAGCTAAATCATGTGTTTTGCATGGATTTGATGCTAACTCGTTTGTTTGCCCTGCATGTGAAGCTATTTCAGTTATATCGCAAGTATCTGATGCTAAATCATTTGTTTCGCATGGATTTGAACTAAACCTTCTACATCGCATTGATTTGAAGCTCAATCGTGTGTTTTGCATGGATTTGATGCTAACTCGTTTGTTTCCCCTGCATTTGATGCTATATCAATTATATCGCAAGTATCTGAAGCTAAATCATTTGTTTCGCATGGATTTGAACTAAACCTTCTACATCGCATTGATTTGAAGCTAAATCATGTGTTTTGCATGGATTTGATGCTAACTCGTTTGTTTCCCCTGCATTTGATGCTATATCAGTTATATCGCAAGTATCTGAAGCTAAATCATTTGTTTCGCATGGATTTGAAGCTAAACCTTCTACATCGCACTGATTTGAAGCTAGATCATGTGTTTTGCATGGATTGTATGCTAACTCGTTAGTTTCGCCTGCATTTGAACTAATATCAATGTATCGCAAGTATCTGAACCTAAATCATTTGTTTCGCATGGATTTGAAGCTAAGCCTTCTACTTCGTATCGATTTGAAGCTAAATGATATGTATTGCATGGATTTTGAAGCTAATCCCGTTTGATTCGTCTGCATTTGCAGCTATATCACTTATATCACAAGTGTTTGAAGCTAAATCATTTGTTTCGCATGGATTTGAAGCTAAACCTTCTACATCGCATTGATTTGAAGCTAAACCGTCTACATCGCATTGATTTGATGCTAAATCATGTGTTTTGCATGGATTTTATGCTAACTCGTTTGTTTCCCCTGCATTTGAAGCTATATCAGTTATATCGCAAGTATCTGATGCTAAATCATTTGTTTCGCATGGATTTGAAGCTAAATCTTCTACATCGCATTGATTTGCAGCTAAATCATGTGTTTCGCATGGATTTGAAGCTAACTCGGTCGTTTTGCCTGCATTTGATGCTATATCAATTATATCGCAAGTATCTGAAGCTAAATCATTTGTTTCGTATAGATTTGAAGTTTAACCTTCTACATCGCATTGATTTGAAGCTAAATCATGTGTTTTGCATGGATTGATGCTAACTCGTTTGTTCCCCCTGCATTTGAAATTATATCAGTTATATCGCAAGTATCTGATGCTAAATCATTTGTTTCGCATGGATTTGAAGCTAAGCCTTCTACTTCGCATTGATTTAAAGCTAAATCATTTGTTTCGCATGGATTTCAAGCTAAACCATCTACATCGCATTGATTTGCAGCTAAATCATGTGTTTCGCATGGATTAGAAGCTAACTCGGTCGTTTCGCCTGCATTTGATGCTATATCACTTATATCGCAAGTATCTGAAGCTAAATAATTTGTATCGTATATATTTGAAGTTTAACCTTCTACATCGCATTGATTTGAAGCTAAGTCATGTATTTCGCATGGATTTGAAGCTAACTCGTTAGTTTCGCCTGCATTTGAAGCAATATCAATGTATCGCAAGTATCTGAACCTAAATCATTTGATCGCATGGACTTGAAGCTAACCTTCTACATGGTATCGATTTGAAGCTAAATCATGTGTTTTGCATGGATTTGATGCTAACTCGTTTGTTTCCCCTGCATTTGATGCTATATCAATTATATCGCATGTATCTGAAGCTAAATCATTTGTTTCGCATAGATTTGAACTAAACCTTCTACATCGCATTGATTTGAAGCTAAATCATGTGTTTTGCATGGATTTGATGCTAACTCGTTTGTTCCCCCTGCATTTGAAATTATATCAGTTATATCGCAAGTATCTGATGCTAAATCATTTGTTTCGCATGGATTTGAAGCTAAGCCTTCTACTTCGCATTGATTTAAAGCTAAATCATTTGTTTCGCATGGATTTCAAGCTAAACCCTCTACATCGCTTTGATTTGAAGCTAAATCATGTGTTTTGCATGGATTTGATGCTCATTCGTTTGTTTCCCCTGCATTTTAAGCTATTTCAGTTATATCGCAAGTATCTAAGGCCAAATCATGTGTTTCGCTGGGATTTGAAGCTAAACCTTTTACATCGCATTGATTTGCAGCTAAATCATGTGTTTTGCATGGTTTTGATGCTAACTCGTTCGTTTCCACTGCATTTGAAGCTATATCAGTTATATCGCAAGTATCTGATGCTAAATCATTTGTTTCGCATGGATTTGAAGCTAAGCCTTCTACTTCGCATGGATTTAAAGCTAAATCATTTGTTTCGCATGGATTTGAAACTAAACTCTCTACATCGCATTGATTTGCAGCAAAATCGTGTGTTTCGCATGGATTTGAAGCTAACTCGGTCGTTTCGCCCGCATTTGATGCTATATCACTTATATCGCAAGTATCTGAAGCTAAATCACTTGTTTCGTATAGATTTGAAGTTTAACCTTCTACATCGCATTGATTTGAAGCTAAATCATGTATTTCGCATTGATTTGAAGCTAACTCGTTAGTTTCGCCTGCATTTGAAGCAATATCAATGTATCGCAAGTATCTGAACCTAAATCATTTGATCGCATGGATTTGAGGCTAAGCCTTCTACTTCGCATGGATTTAAAGCTAAATTATGTGTATCGCATGGATTTTTAAGCTAACTCGTTTGATTCGACTGCATTTGAAGCTATATCAGTTATATCGCAATTATCTGATACTAAATCATTTGTTTCGGATGGATTTGAAGCTAACTCGGTCTCGGTCGTTTTGCCTGCATTTGATGCTATATCAATTATATCGCAAGTATCTGAAGCTAAATCAGTTGTTTCGTATAGATTTGATGTTTAACCTTCTACATCGCATTGATTTGAAGCTAAATCATGTGTTTCGCTTGGATTTGAAGCTATACCTTCTACATCGCATTGATTTGCAGCTAAATCATGTGTTTCGCATGGATTTGAAGCTAACTCGGTCGATTCGCCTGCATTTGATGCTATATCACTTATATCGCAAGTATCTGAAGCTAAATCATTTGTTTCGTATAGATTTGAAGTTTAACCTTCTACATCGCATTGATTTGAAGCTAAATCATGTATTTCGCATGGATTTGAAGCTAACTCGTATGTTTTCCCTGCATTTGAAGCTATATCACTTATATCGCAAGTATGTGAATCTAAATCATTCGTGTCGCATGGATTTGAAACTAAACCATATACATAGCATTGATTTGAAGCTAAATCATGTGTATCGCATGGATTTTGAAGCTAACTCGATTGATTCTTCTGCCTTTGAAGCTATATCACTCATGTCGCAAGTATCTTATGCTAAATCATTTGTTTCGCATGAATTTGAAGCTAAACCTTCTACATCGCATTGATTTGAAGCTAAATCATGTGTTTCGCTTGGATTTGAAACTACACCTTCTACATCGCTTTGATTTGAAGCTAAATCATGTGTTTTGCATGGATTTGATGCTCATTCGTTTGTTTCCCCTGCATTTTAAGCTATTTCAGTTATATCGCAAGTATCTGAGGCCAAATCATGTGTTTCGCTGGATTTGAAGCTAAACCTTTTACATCGCATTGATTTGCAGCTAAATCATGTGTTTTGCATGGTTTTGATGCTAACTCGTTCGTTTCCACTGCATTTGAAGCTATATCAGTTATATCGCAAGTATCTGATGCTAAATCATTTGTTTCGCATGGATTTGAAGCTAAGCCTTCTACTTCGCATGGATTTAAAGCTAAATCATTTGTTTCGCATGGATTTGAAACTAAACCCTCTACATCGCATTGATTTGTCAGCAAAATCGTGTGTTTCGCATGGATTTGAAGCTAACTCGGTCGTTTCGCCTGCATTTGATGCTATATCACTTATATCGCAAGTATCTGAAGCTAAATCATTTGTTTCGTATAGATTTGAAGTTTAACCTTCTACATCGCATTGATTTGAAGCTAAATCATGTATTTCGCATGGATTTGAAGCTAACTCGTTAGTTTCGCCTGCATTTGAAGCAATATCAATGTATCGCAAGTATCTGAACCTAAATCATTTGATCGCATGGATTTGAGGCTAAGCCTTCTACTTCGCATTGATTTAAAGCTAAATTATGTGTATCGCATGGATTTTAAGCTAACTCGTTTGATTCGACTGCATTTGAAGCTATATCAGTTATATCGCAATTATCTGATACTAAATCATTTGTTTCGCATGGATTTGAAGCTAACTCGGTCGTTTCGCCTGCATTTGATGCTATATCAATTATATCGCAAGTATCTGAAGCTAAATCATTTGTTTCGTATAGATTTGAAGTTTAACCTTCTACATCGCATTGATTTGAAGCTAAATCATGTATTTCGCATGGATTTGAAGCTAACTCGTATGTTTTCCCTGCATTTGAAGCTATATCACTTATATCGCAAGTATGTGAATCTAAATCATTCGTGTCGCATGGATTTGAAACTAAACCATGTACATAGCATTGATTTGAAGCTAAATCATGTGTATCGCATGGATTTTGAAGCTAACTCGATTGATTCTTCTGCCTTTGAAGCTATATCACTCATGTCGCAAGTATCTTATGCTAAATCATTTGTTTCGCATGAATTTGAAGCTAAACCTTCTACATCGCATTGATTTGAAGCTAAATCATGTGTTTCGCTTGGATTTGAAACTACACCTTCTACATCGATTTGATTTGAAGCTAAATCATGTGTTTTGCATGGATTTGATGCTCATTCGTTTGTTTCCCTGCATTTTAAGCTATTTCAGTTATATCGCAAGTATCTGAGGCCAAATCATGTGTTTCGCTGGATTTGAAGCTAAACCTTTTACATCGCATTGATTTGCAGCAAAATCATGTGTTTTGCATGGTTTTGATGCTAACTCGTTCGTTTCCACTGCATTTGAAGCTATATCAGTTATATTGCAAGTATCTGATGCTAAATCATTTGTTTCGCATGGATTTGAAGCTAAGCCTTCTACTTCGCATGGATTTAAAGCTAAATCATTTGTTTCGCATGGATTTGAAACTAAACCCTCTACATCGCATGATTTGCAGCAAATCGTGTGTTTCGCATGGATTTGAAGCTAACTCGGTCGTTTCGCCTGCATTTGATGCTATATCACTTATATCGCAAGTATCTGAAGCTAAATCATTTGTTTCGTATAGATTTGAAGTTTAACCTTCTACATCGCATTGATTTGAAGCTAAATCATGTATTTCGCATGGATTTGAAGCTAACTCGTTAGTTTCGCCTGCATTTGAAGCAATATCAATGTATCGCAAGTATCTGAACCTAAATCATTTGATCGCATGGATTTGAGGCTAAGCCTTCTACTTCGCATGGATTTAAAGCTAAATTATGTGTATCGCATGGATTTTTAAGCTAACTCGTTTGATTCGACTGCATTTGAAGCTATATCAGTTATATCGCAATTATCTGATACTAAATCATTTGTTTCGCATGGATTTGAAGCTAACTCGGTCGTTTCGCCTGCATTTGATGCTATATCAATTATATCGCAAGTATCTGAAGCTAAATCATTTGTTTCGCATGGATTTGAAGCTAAGCTTCTACTTCGCATCGATTTGAATCTAAATGACGTGAATCGCATGGATTTTGAAGCTAACTCGTTTGTTTCGTCTGCATTTGAAGCTATATCGCTTATATCGCAAGTATCTGATTCTAAATCACTTGTTTCGCATGGATTTGAATCTAAACCTTCTACATCGCATGGACTTGAAGCTAACTCGTTTGTTTCGCATGCAGCTGAAGCTATATCACCAATATCCCAAGTGGTTGCAGCTCAATCACTTGTTTTGCATGGATTTGAAGCTAAACCTTCTAAATCGCATGAATTTTAAGCTAAATCATGTGTTCCGCATGGATTGAAGCCAACTCGCTTGTTTCGTCTGCACTTGAAGCAATATCACATATATCGCTAGTATCTGAAGCTAAATCATTTGTTTCGCATGGACTTGAAGCTATACCTCCTACATCGGTTTGATTTGCAGCTAAATCATGTGTTTTTCATGGATTTGATGATAGCTCGTTTGTTTCCTCTGCATTTGAATCTATATCGGTTATATCGCAAGCATCGGAAGCTAAGTCATTTGTGTCGCTTTATTTGAAGCTAAACCTCCTACATAGCATTGACTTAAAGCTTAATCATGTGTTTTGCATGGATCTGAAGCTAACTCGTATGTTTTCCCTGCATTTGAAGCTATATCATTTATATCGCAAGTATCTGAAGCTAAATCATTTGTGTCGTATGGATTTGAAACTAAACATTCTCCATCGCATTGATGTGCAGCTGAATCATTGTGTTTCGCATGGACTTGAAGCTAATTCGTTTGTTTCGCATGCAGCTGAAGATATATCACCTATATCCCAAGTGTTTGAAGCTAAATCATTTGTTTCGCATGGATTGAAGCTAAGCCTTCTACCTCGCATCGATTTGAATCTAAATGATGTGAACCGCATGGATTTTGAAGCTAACTCGTTTGATTCGTCTGCATTTGAAGATATATCACCTATATCGCAAGTATCTGGTTCTAAATCATTTGTTACGCATGGATTTGAAGCTAAACCTTCTACATCGCATTGATTTGCAATTCAATCTTGTGTTTCGCATGGATTTGAAGCTAACTCGTTTGTTTCGTCTGCATTTGAAGATATATCACTTATATCCCAAGTGTTTGAAGCTAAATCATTTGTTTCGCATGGATTTGAAGCTAAGCCTTCTACCTCGCATCGATTTGAATCTAAATGATGTGAACCGCATGGATTTTGAAGCTAACTCGTTTGATTCGTCTGCATTTGAAGATATATCACCTATATCGCAAGTATCTGGTTCTAAATCATTTGTTACGCATGGATTTGAAGCTAAACCTTCTACATCGCATTGATTTGCAATTCAATCATGTGTTTCGCATGGATTTGAAGCTAACTCGTTTGTTTCGTCTGCATTTGAAGATATATCACTTATATCCCAAGTGCTTGAAGCTAAATCATTTGTTTCGCATGGATTTGAAGCTAAACCTTCTACATCGCATTGATTTGAAGCTAAATCATGTGTTTCGCATGGATTTGAAGCTAACTCGTTTGTTTCGTCTGCATTTAAAGCTATGTCACTTATATCACAAGTATCTGAAGCTAAATCATTGGTATCGCATGAATCTGATGCTAAACCTTCCACATCGCTTTGATTTACTGCTAAATCATGTCTTTCGCATGGATTTGATGCTAACTCGTTTGTTTCGCATGCAGTTGATGCTAAATCATGTATATAAGAAGTATCTGAAGCTAAAGCATTTGTTTCGCATGATTTTGAATCTAAACCATGTGTTTCGCATGAATTTGAACCTAAATCTTGTCTTTCCTATGTATTTGCACCTTAATCATGTGTTTTGCATGGATTTGAAGCAAACTAGTTTGTTTCGTCTGCTTTTGAAGCTATATCACTTGTATCGCAAGTATTTCAAGAAAATCTTTTGTTTCGCATGGATTTGAAGCTAAGCCTTCCACATCGCATTGATTTGCAGCTAAATCATGTGTTTCGCATGGATTTGAAGCTCACTCGTTCGTTTCGCCTGCATTTCATGCTATATCGCTTATGTCGCAAGTAGCTGAAGCTAAATCATTTGTGTCGCATGGATTTGAAGCTAAACCTTCTACATAGCATTGATTTGAAGCTCAATCATGTGTTTTGCATGGATTTGAAGCTAACTCGTATGTTTTCCCTGCATTTAAAGCTACATCACTTATATCGCAAGAATCAGAAGTTATGTCATGTGTGTCGCGTGGATTTGAAGCTAAACCTTCTACATCGCATTGATTTGAAGCTAAACCATGTGTTTCGCTTGGATATGACGCTATCTCGTTTGTTTAGTCTGCATTTGAAGCTATATCACTTATATCGCAAGTATATGAAGCTAAATCATTTGTTTCACATGGATGTGAAGCTAAACCTTCTACATCGGATTGATTTGAAGCTAAATCATGTGTTTTCGCTTGGATATGAAGCTCACTCGTTTGTTTAGTCTGCATTAGAAGCTATATCACTTATATCGCAAGTATATGAAGCTAAATCATTTGTGTCGCATTGATTAGAAGCTAAACCTCCAACATAGCATTGATTTGAAGCTTAATCATGTGTTTTGCATTGATTTGAAGCTAACTCGTATGTTTTCCCTGCATTTGAAGCTATATCACTTATATCGCAAGTATGTGAATCTAAATCATTCGTGTTGCATGGATTTGAAGCTAAACCTTATACATAGCATTGATTTGAAGCTAAATCATATGTTTCGCATGGTGTTGAAGCTAAACCTTCTACATCGCATTGATCTGCTGCTAAATCATGTGTTTCGCATGGATTTGAAGCTAACTCGTTTACTTCGTATGCAGTTCAAGCTATATCACCTATATCCCAAGTGTTTGAAACTCAATCGATTGTTTCGCATAGATATGAAGCTATACCGTCTACATCGCATTGATTTGCAGCTAAATCATATTTTCAGCATGGGGTTTAATCTAACTCGTTTGTTTCCCCTGCATTTGAAGCTGTGTCACTTATATCGCAAGTATCTGATGCTATATAATTTGTTTCTCATGGATTTGAAGATAAACCTTGTATAATTGCAGTGATTTGCAGCTAAATCATGTGTTTCGCATGGATTTGAAGCTAAACCTTTTACATCGCATTGATTTGCAGCTAAATCATGTGTTTTGCATGGTTTTGATGCTAACTCGTTCGTTTCCACTGCATTTGAAGCTATATCATTTATATCGCAAGTATTTCAGTCAAAATCACTTGTTTCGCACGGATTTGAAAGTAAACAACGTGTTTCTCATGAATTTGAATCTAAATCATGTGTTTCGCATGGATTTGAAGATAACTCGATAGTTTCGCTTGCATTTGAAGCTATATAAGTTATATCGCATGTATCTGATGCTAAATCATTTGTGTCGCATGGATTTGAAGCTAAACCTTCTAAATCGCATGAATTTTAAGCTAAATCATGTGTTCCGCATGGATTTGAAGCCAACTCGCTTGTTTCGTCTGCACTTGAAGCAATATCACATATATCGCTAGTATCTGAAGCTAAATCATTTGTTTCGCATGGACTTGAAGCTATACCTCCTACATCGGGTTGATTTGCAGCTAAATCATGTGTTTTTCATGGATTTGATGATAACTCGTTTGTTTCCTCTGCATTTGAAGCTATATCGGTTATATCGCAAGCATCGGAAGCTAAGTCATTTGTGTCGCTTTATTTGAAGCTAAACCTCCTACATAGCATTGACTTAAAGCTTAATCATGTGTTTTGCATGGATCTGAAGCTAACTCGTAATGTTTTCCCTGCATTTTAAGCTATTTCAGTTATATCGCAAGTATCTAAGGCCAAATCATGTGTTTCGCTGGGATTTGAAGCTAAACCTTTTACATCGCATTGATTTGCAGCTAAATCATGTGTTTTGCATGGTTTTGATGCTAACTCGTTCGTTTCCACTGCATTTGAAGCTATATCAGTTATATCGCAAGTATCTGATGCTAAATCATTTGTTTCGCATGGATTTGAAGCTAAGCCTTCTACTTCGCATGGATTTAAAGCTAAATCATTTGTTTCGCATGGATTTGAAACTAAACCCTCTACATCGCATTGATTTGCAGCAAAATCGTGTGTTTCGCATGGATTTGAAGCTAACTCGTTCGTTTCGCCCGCATTTGATGCTATATCACTTATATCGCAAGTATCTGAAGCTAAATCACTTGTTTCGTATAGATTTGAAGTTTAACCTTCTACATCGCATTGATTTGTAGCTAAATCATGTATTTCGCATTGATTTGAAGCTAACTCGTTAGTTTCGCCTGCATTTGAAGCAATATCAATGTATCGCAAGTATCTGAACCTAAATCATTTGATCGCATGGATTTGAGGCTAAGCCTTCTACTTCGCATGGATTTAAAGCTAAATTATGTGTATCGCATGGATTTTTAAGCTAACTCGTTTGATTCGACTGCATTTGAAGCTATATCAGTTATATCGCAATTATCTGATACTAAATCATTTGTTTCGCATGGATTTGAAGCTAACTCGGTCGTTTTGCCTGCATTTGATGCTATATCAATTATATCGCAAGTATCTGAAGCTAAATCAGTTGTTTCGTATAGATTTGAAGTTTAACCTTCTACATCGCATTGATTTGAAGCTAAATCATGTATTTCGCATGGATTTGAAGCTAACTCGTATGTTTTTCCCTGCATTTGAAGCTATATCACTTATATCGCAAGTATGTGAATCTAAATCATTCGTGTCGCATGGATTTGAAGCTAAACCATATACATAGCATTGATTTGAAGCTAAATCATGTGTATCGCATGGATTTTGAAGCTAACTCGATTGATTCTTCTGCCTTTGAAGCTATATCACTCATGTCGCAAGTATCTTATGCTAAATCATTTGTTTCGCATGAATTTGAAGCTAAACCTTTTACATCGCATTGATTTGCAGCTAAATCATGTGTTTTGCATGGTTTTGATGCTAACTCGTTCGTTTCCACTGCATTTGAAGCTATATCAGTTATATCGCAAGTATCTGATGCTAAATCATTTGTTTCGCATGGATTTGAAGCTAAGCCTTCTACTTCGCATGGATTTAAAGCTAAATCATTTGTTTCGCATGGATTTGAAACTAAACCCTCTACATCGCATTGATTTGCAGCAAAATCGTGTGTTTCGCATGGATTTGAAGCTAACTCGGTCGTTTCGCCTGCATTTGATGCTAGATCACTTATATCGCAAGTATCTGAAGCTAAATCATTTGTTTCGTATAGATTTGAAGTTTAACCTTCTACATCGCATTGATTTGAAGCTAAATCATGTATTTCGCATGGATTTGAAGCTAACTCGTTAGTTTCGCCTGCATTTGAAGCAATATCAATGTATCGCAAGTATCTGAACCTAAATCATTTGATCGCATGGATTTGAGGCTAAGCCTTCTACTTCGCATGGATTTAAAGCTAAATGATGAGTATCGTATGGATTTTGGAGCTAACTCGATTGATTCGTCTGCCTTTGAAGCTATATCACTCATGTCGCAAGTATCTTATGCTAAATCATTTGTTTCGCATGAATTTGAAGCTAAACCTTCTACATCGCATTGATTTGAAGCTAAATCATGTGTTTCGCTTGGATTTGAAACTACACCTTCTACATCGCTTTGATTTGAAGCTAATCATGTGTTTTGCATGGATTTGATGCTCATTCGTTTGTTTCCCCCTGCATTTTAAGCTATTTCAGTTATATCGCAAGTATCTGAGGCCAAATCATGTGTTTCGCTGGGATTTGAAGCTAAACCTTTTACATCGCATTGATTTGCAGCTAAATCATGTGTTTTGCATGGTTTTGATGCTAACTCGTTCGTTTCCACTGCATTTGAAGCTATATCAGTTATATCGCAAGTATCTGATGCTAAATCATTTGTTTCGCTTGGATTTGAAGCTAAGCCTTCTACTTCGCATGGATTTAAAGCTAAATCATTTGTTTCGCATGGATTTGAAACTAAACCCTCTACATCGCATTGATTTGCAGCAAAATCGTGTGTTTCGCATGGATTTGAAGCTAACTCGGTCGTTTCGGCCTGCTTTGATGCTATATCACTTATATCGCAAGTATCTGAAGCTAAATCATTTGTTTCGTATAGATTTGAAGTTTAACCTTCTACATCGCATTGATTTGCAGCTAAATCATGTGTTTTGCATGGTTTTGATGCTAACTCGTTCGTTTCCACTGCATTTGAAGCTATATCAGTTATATCGCAAGTATCTGATGCTAAATCATTTGTTTCGCATGGATTTGAAGCTAAGCCTTCTACTTCGCATGGATTTAAAGCTAAATCATTTGTTTCGCATGGATTTGAAACTAAACCCTCTACATCGCATTGATTTGCAGCTAAATCATGTGTTTGCATGGTTTTGATGCTAACTCGTTCGTTTCCACTGCATTTGAAGCTATATCAGTTATATCGCAAGTATCTGATGCTAAATCATTTGTTTCGCATGGATTTGAAGCTAAGCCTTCTACTTCGCATGGATTTAAAGCTAAATCATTTGTTTCGCATGGATTTGAAACTAAACCCTCTACATCGCATTGATTTGCAGCAAAATCGTGTGTTTCGCATGGATTTGAAGCTAACTCGGTCGTTTCGCCTGCATTTGATGCTAGATCACTTATATCGCAAGTATCTGAAGCTAAATCATTTGTTTCGTATAGATTTGAAGTTTAACCTCTACATCGCATTGATTTGAAGCTAAATCATGTATTTCGCATGGATTTGAAGCTAACTCGTTAGTTTCGCCTGCATTTGAAGCAATATCAATGTATCGCAAGTATCTGAACCTAAATCATTTGATCGCATGGATTTGAGGCTAAGCCTTCTACTTCGCATGGATTTAAAGCTAAATGATGAGTATCGTATGGATTTTGAAGCTAACTCGTTTGATTCGTCTGCCTTTGAAGCTATATCACTCATGTCGCAAGTATCTTATGCTAAATCATTTGTTTCGCATGAATTTGAAGCTAAACCTTCTACATCGCATTGATTTGAAGCTAAATCATGTGTTTCGCTTGGATTTGAAACTACACCTTCTACATCGCTTTGATTTGAAGCTAAATCATGTGTTTTGCATGGATTTGATGCTCATTCGTTTGTTTCCCCTGCATTTTAAGCTATTTCAGTTATATCGCAAGTATCTGAGGCCAAATCATGTGTTTCGCTGGGATTTGAAGCTAAACCTTTTACATCGCATTGATTTGCAGCTAAATCATGTGTTTTGCATGGTTTTGATGCTAACTCGTTCGTTTCCACTGCATTTGAAGCTATATCAGTTATATCGCAAGTATCTGATGCTAAATCATTTGTTTCGCATGGATTTGAAGCTAAGCCTTCTACTTCGCATGGATTTAAAGCTAAATCATTTGTTTCGCATGGATTTGAAACTAAACCCTCTACATCGCATTGATTTGCAGCAAAATCGTGTGTTTCGCATGGATTTGAAGCTAACTCGGTCGTTTCGCCTGCATTTGATGCTATATCACTTATATCGCAAGTATCTGAAGCTAATCATTTGTTTCGTATAGATTTGAAGTTTAACCTTCTACATCGCATTGATTTGAAGCTAAATCATGTATTTCGCATGGATTTGAAGCTAACTCGTTAGTTTCGCCTGCATTTGAAGCAATATCAATGTATCGCAAGTATCTGAACCGAAATCATTTGATCGCATGGATTTGAGGCTAAGCCTTCTACTTCGCATGGATTTAAAGCTAATGATGAGTATCGTATGGATTTTGAAGCTAACTCGTTGATTCGTCTGCCTTTGAAGCTATATCACTCATGTCGCAAGTATCTTATGCTAAATCATTTGTTTCGCATGAATTTGAAGCTAACCTTCTACATCGCATTGATTTGAAGCTAAATCATGTGTTTCGCTTGGATTTGAAACTACACCTTCTACATCGCCTTTGATTTGAAGCTAAATCATGTGTTTTGCATGGATTTGATGCTCATTCGTTTGTTTCCCCTGCATTTTAAGCTATTTCAGTTATATCGCAAGTATCTGAGGCCAAATCATGTGTTTCGCTGGGATTTGAAAGCTAAACCTTTTACATCGCATTGATTTGCAGCTAAATCATGTGTTTTGCATGGTTTGATGCTAACTCGTTCGTTTCCACTGCATTTGAAGCTATATCAGTTATATCGCAAGTATCTGATGCTAAATCATTTGTTTCGCATGGATTTGAAGCTAAGCCTTCTACTTCGCATGGATTTAAAGCTAAATCATTTGTTTCGCATGGATTTGAAACTAAACCCTCTACATCGCATTGATTTGCAGCAAAATCGTGTGTTTCGCATGGATTTGAAGCTAACTCGGTCGTTTCGCCTGCATTTGATGCTATATCACTTATATCGCAAGTATCTGAAGCTAAATCATTTGTTTCGTATAGATTTGAAGTTTAACCTTCTACATCGCATTGATTTGAAGCTAAATCATGTATTTCGCATGGATTTGAAGCTAACTCGTTAGTTTCGCCTGCATTTGAAGCAATATCAATGTATCGCAAGTATCTGAACCGAAATCATTTGATCGCATGGATTTGAGGCTAAGCCTTCTACTTCGCATGGATTTAAAGCTAAATTATGTGTATCGCATGGATTTTTAAGCTAACTCGTTTGATTCGGCTGCATTTGAAGCTATATCAGTTATATCGCAATTATCTGATACTAAATCATTTGTTTCGGATGGATTTGAAGCTAACTCGGTCGTTTTGCCTGCATTTGATGCTATATCAATTATATCGCAAGTATCTGAAGCTAAATCAGTTGTTTCGTATAGATTTGATGTTTAACCTTCTACATCGCATTGATTTGAAGCTAAATCATGTGTTTCGCTTGGATTTGAAACTACACCTTCTACATCGCTTTGATTTGAAGCTAAATCATGTGTTTTGCATGGATTTGATGCTCATTCGTTTGTTTCCCCTGCATTTTAAGCTATTTCAGTTATATCGCAAGTATCTGAGGCCAAATCATGTGTTTCGCTGGGATTTGAAGCTAAACCTTTTACATCGCATTGATTTGCAGCTAAATCATGTGTTTTGCATGGTTTTGATGCTAACTCGTTCGTTTCCACTGCATTTGAAGCTATATCAGTTATATCGCAAGTATCTGATGCTAAATCATTTGTTTCGCATGGATTTGAAGCTAAGCCTTCTACTTCGCATGGATTTAAAGCTAAATCATTTGTTTCGCATGGATTTGAAACTAAACCCTCTACATCGCATTGATTTGCAGCAAAATCGTGTGTTTCGCATGGATTTGAAGCTAACTCGGTCGTTTCGCCTGCATTTGATGCTATATCACTTATATCGCAAGTATCTGAAGCTAAATCATTTGTTTCGTATAGATTTGAAGTTTAACCTTCTACATCGCATTGATTTGAAGCTAAATCATGTATTTCGCATGGATTTGAAGCTAACTCGTTAGTTTCGCCTGCATTTGAAGCAATATCAATGTATCGCAAGTATCTGAACCGAAATCATTTGATCGCATGGATTTGAGGCTAAGCCTTCTACTTCGCATGGATTTAAAGCTAAATTATGTGTATCGCATGGATTTTTAAGCTAACTCGTTTGATTCGGCTGCATTTGAAGCTATATCAGTTATATCGCAATTATCTGATACTAAATCATTTGTTTCGGATGGATTTGAAGCTAACTCGGTCGTTTTGCCTGCATTTGATGGCTATATCAATTATATCGCAAGTATCTGAAGCTAAATCAGTTGTTTCGTATAGATTTGATGTTTAACCTTCTACATCGCATTGATTTGAAGCTAAATCATGTGTTTCGCTTGGATTTGAAGCTATACCTTCTACATCGCATTGATTTGCAGCTAAATCATGTGTTTCGCATGGATTTGAAGCTAACTCGGTCGATTCGCCTGCATTTGATGCTATATCACTTATATCGCAAGTATCTGAAGCTAAATCATTTGTTTTCGTATAGATTTGAAGTTTAACCTTCTACATCGCATTGATTTGAAGCTAAATCATGTATTTCGCATGGATTTGAAGCTAACTCGTATGTTTTCCCTGCATTTGAAGCTATATCACTTATATCGCAAGTATGTGAATCTAAATCATTCGTGTCGCATGGATTTGAAACTAAACCATATACATAGCATTGATTTGAAGCTAAATCATGTGTATCGCATGGATTTTGAAGCTAACTCGATTGATTCTTCTGCCTTTGAAGCTATATCACTCATGTCGCAAGTATCTTATGCTAAATTCATTTGTTTCGCATGAATTTGAAGCTAAACCTTCTACATCGCATTGATTTGAAGCTAAATCATGTGTTTCGCTTGGATTTGAAACTACACCTTCTACATCGCTTTGATTTGAAGCTAAATCATGTGTTTTGCATGGATTTGATGCTCATTCGTTTGTTTCCCCTGCATTTTAAGCTATTTCAGTTATATCGCAAGTATCTGAGGCCAAATCATGTGTTTCGCTGGATTTGAAGCTAAACCTTTTACATCGCATTGATTTGCAGCTAAATCATGTGTTTTGCATTGCATGTTTGATGCTAACTCGTTCGTTTCCACTGCATTTGAAGCTATATCAGTTATATCGCAAGTATCTGATGCTAAATCATTTGTTTCGCATGGATTTGAAACTAAACCCTCTACATCGCATTGATTTGCAGCAAAATCGTGTGTTTCGCATGGATTTGAAGCTAACTCGGTCGTTTCGCCTGCATTTGATGCTATAATCACTTATATCGCAAGTATCTGAAGCTAAATCATTTGTTTCGTATAGATTTGAAGTTTAACCTTCTACATCGCATTGATTTGAAGCTAAATCATGTATTTCGCATGGATTTGAAGCTAACTCGTTAGTTTCGCCTGCATTTGAAGCAATATCAATGTATCGCAAGTATCTGAACCTAAATCATTTGATCGCATGGATTTGAGGCTAAGCCTTCTACTTCGCATGGATTTAAAGCTAAATTATGTGTATCGCATGGATTTTTAAGCTAACTCGTTTGTTTCGTCTGCATTTAAAGCTATGTCACTTATATCACAAGTATCTGAAGCTAAATCATTGGTATCGCATGAATCTGATGCTAAACCTTCCACATCGCTTTGATTTACTGCTAAATCATGTCTTTCGCATGATTTGATGCTAACTCGTTTGTTTCGCATGCAGTTGATGCTAAATCATGTATATAAGAAGTATCTGAAGCTAAAGCATTTGTTTCGCATGATTTGAATCTAAACCATGTGTTTCGCATGAATTTGAACCTAAATCTTGTCTTTCCTATGTATTTGCACCTTAATCATGTGTTTTGCATGGATTTGAAGCAAACTAGTTTGTTTCGTCTGCTTTTGAAGCTATATCACTTGTATCGCAAGTATTTCAAGAAAAATCTTTTGTTTCGCATGGATTTGAAGCTAAGCCTTCCACATCGCATTGATTTGCAGCTAAATCATGTGTTTCGCATGGATTTGAAGCTCACTCGTTCGTTTCGCCTGCATTTCATGCTATATCGCTTATGTCGCAAGTAGCTGAAGCTAAATCATTTGTGTCGCATGGATTTGAAGCTAAACCTTCTACATAGCATTGATTTGAAGCTCAATCATGTGTTTTGCATGGATTTGAAGCTAACTCGTATGTTTTCCCTGCATTTAAAGCTACATCACTTATATCGCAAGAATCAGAAGTTATGTCATGTGTGTCGCGTGGATTTGAAGCTAAACCTTCTACATCGCATTGATTTGAAGCTAAACCATGTGTTTCGCTTGGATATGACGCTATCTCGTTTGTTTAGTCTGCATTTGAAGCTATATCACTTATATCGCAAGTATATGAAGCTAAATCATTTGTTTCACATGGATGTGAAGCTAAACCTTCTACATCGGATTGATTTGAAGCTAAATCATGTGTTTCGCTTGGATATGAAGCTCACTCGTTTGTTTAGTCTGCATTAGAAGCTATATCACTTATATCGCAAGTATATGAAGCTAAATCATTTGTGTCGCATTGATTAGAAGCTAAACCTCCAACATAGCATTGATTTGAAGCTTAATCATGTGTTTTGCATTGATTTGAAGCTAACTCGTATGTTTTCCCTGCATTTGAAGCTATATCACTTATATCGCAAGTATGTGAATCTAAATCATTCGTGTCGCATGGATTTGAAGCTAAACCTTATACATAGCATTGATTTGAAGCTAAATCATATGTTTCGCATGGTGTTGAAGCTAAACCTTCTACATCGCATTGATCTGCTGCTAAATCATGTGTTTCGCATGGATTTGAAGCTAACTCGTTTACTTCGTATGCAGTTCAAGCTATATCACCTATATCCCAAGTGTTTGAAACTCAATCGATTGTTTCGCATAGATATGAAGCTATACCGTCTACATCGCATTGATTTGCAGCTAAATCATATTTTCAGCATGGGGTTTTAAGCTAACTCGTTTGTTTCCCCTGCATTTGAAGCTGTGTCACTTATATCGCAAGTATCTGATGCTATATAATTTGTTTCTCATGGATTTGAAGATAAACCTTGTATATTGCAGTGATTTGCAGCTAAATCATGTGTTTCGCATGGATTTGAAGCTAACTCGTTTGTTTCGACTGCATTTGAAGCTATATCATTTATATCGCAAGTATTTCAGTCAAAATCACTTGTTTCGCACGGATTTGAAAGTAAACAACGTGTTTCTCATGAATTTGAATCTAAATCATGTGTTTCGCATGGATTTGAAGATAACTCGATAGTTTCGCTTGCATTTGAAGCTATATAAGTTATATCGCATGTATCTGATGCTAAATCATTTGTGTCGCATGGATTTGAAGCTAAACTTCTAAATCGCATGAATTTTAAGCTAAATCATGTGTTCCGCATGGATTTGAAGCCAACTCGCTTGTTTCGTCTGCACTTGAAGCAATATCACATATATCGCTAGTATCTGAAGCTAAATCATTTGTTTCGCATGGACTTGAAGCTATAACCTCCTACATCGGGTTGATTTGCAGCTAAATCATGTGTTTTTCATGGATTTGATGATAACTCGTTTGTTTCCTCTGCATTTGAAGCTATATCGGTTATATCGCAAGCATCGGAAGCTAAGTCATTTGTGTCGCTTTATTTGAAGCTAAACCTCCTACATAGCATTGACTTAAAGCTTAATCATGTGTTTTGCATGGATCTGAAGCTAACTCGTATGTTTTCCCTGCATTTTAAGCTATTTCAGTTATATCGCAAGTATCTAAGGCCAAATCATGTGTTTCGCTGGGATTTGAAGCTAAACCTTTTACATCGCATTGATTTGCAGCTAAATCATGTGTTTTGCATGGTTTTGATGCTAACTCGTTCGTTTCCACTGCATTTGAAGCTATATCAGTTATATCGCAAGTATCTGATGCTAAATCATTTGTTTCGCATGGATTTGAAGCTAAGCCTTCTACTTCGCATGGATTTAAAGCTAAATCATTTGTTTCGCATGGATTTGAAACTAAACCCTCTACATCGCATTGATTTGCAGCAAAATCGTGTGTTTCGCATGGATTTGAAGCTAACTCGGTCGTTTCGCCCGCATTTGATGCTATATCACTTATATCGCAAGTATCTGAAGCTAAATCACTTGTTTCGTATAGATTTGAAGTTTAACCTTCTACATCGCATTGATTTGTAGCTAAATCATGTATTTCGCATTGATTTGAAGCTAACTCGTTAGTTTCGCCTGCATTTGAAGCAATATCAATGTATCGCAAGTATCTGAACCTAAATCATTTGATCGCATGGATTTGAGGCTAAGCCTTCTACTTCGCATCGGATTTAAAGCTAAATTATGTGTATCGCATGGATTTTTAAGCTAACTCGTTTGATTCGACTGCATTTGAAGCTATATCAGTTATATCGCAATTATCTGATACTAAATCATTTGTTTCGCATGGATTTGAAGCTAACTCGGTCGTTTTGCCTGCATTTGATGCTATATCAATTATATCGCAAGTATCTGAAGCTAAATCAGTTGTTTTCGTATAGATTTGAAGTTTAACCTTCTACATCGCATTGATTTGAAGCTAAATCATGTATTTCGCATGGATTTGAGCTAACTCGTATGTTTTCCCTGCATTTGAAGCTATATCACTTATATTGCAAGTATGTGAATCTAAATCATTCGTGTCGCATGGATTTGAAGCTAAACCATATACATAGCATTGATATGAAGCTAAATCATGTGTATCGCATGGATTTTGAAGCTAACTCGATTGATTCTTCTGCCTTGAAGCTATATCACTCATGTCGCAAGTATCTTATGCTAAATCATTTGTTTCGCATGAATTTGAAGCTAAACCTTTTACATCGCATTGATTTGCAGCTAAATCATGTGTTTTGCATGGTTTTGATGCTAACTCGTTCGTTTCCACTGCATTTGAAGCTATATCAGTTATATCGCAAGTATCTGATGCTAAATCATTTGTTTCGCATGGATTTGAAGCTAAGCCTTCTACTTCGCATGATTTAAAGCTAAATCATTTGTTTCGCATGGATTTGAAACTAAACCCTCTACATCGCATTGATTTGCAGCAAATCGTGTGTTTCGCATGGATTTGAAGCTAACTCGGTCGTTTCGCCTGCATTTGATGCTAGATCACTTATATCGCAAGTATCTGAAGCTAAATCATTTGTTTCGTATAGATTTGAAGTTTAACCTTCTACATCGCATTGATTTGAAGCTAAATCATGTATTTCGCATGGATTTGAAGCTAACTCGTTAGTTTCGCCTGCATTTGAAGCAATATCAATGTATCGCAAGTATCTGAACCTAAATCATTTGATCGCATGGATTTGAGGCTAAGCCTTCTACTTCGCATGGATTTAAAGCTAAATGATGAGTATCGTATGGATTTTGAAGCTAACTCGATTGATTCGTCTGCCTTTGAAGCTATATCACTCATGTCGCAAGTATCTTATGCTAAATCATTTGTTTCGCATGAATTTGAAGCTAAACCTTCTACATCGCATTGATTTGAAGCTAAATCATGTGTTTCGCTTGGATTTGAAACTACACCTTCTACATCGCTTTGATTTGAAGCTAAATCATGTGTTTTGCATGGATTTGATGCTCATTCGTTTGTTTCCCCTGCATTTTAAGCTATTTCAGTTATATCGCAAGTATCTGAGGCCAAATCATGTTGTTTCGCTGGATTTGAAGCTAAACCTTTTACATCGCATTGATTTGCAGCTAAATCATGTGTTTTGCATGGTTTTGATGCTAACTCGTTCGTTTCCACTGCATTGAAGCTATATCAGTTATATCGCAAGTATCTGATGCTAAATCATTTGTTTCGCATGGATTTGAAGCTAAGCCTTCTACTTCGCATGGATTTAAAGCTAAATCATTTGTTTCGCATGGATTTGAAACTAAACCCTCTACATCGCATTGATTTGCAGCAAAATCGTGTGTTTCGCATGGATTTGAAGCTAACTCGGTCGTTTCGCCTGCATTTGATGCTATATCACTTATATCGCAAGTATCTGAAGCTAAATCATTTGTTTCGTATAGATTTGAAGTTTAACCTTCTACATCGCATTGATTTGCAGCTAAATCATGTGTTTTGCATGGTTTTGATGCTAACTCGTTCGTTTCCACTGCATTTGAAGCTATATCAGTTATATCGCAAGTATCTGATGCTAAATCATTTGTTTCGCATGGATTTGAAGCTAAGCCTTCTACTTCGCATGGATTTAAAGCTAAATTCATTTGTTTCGCATGGATTTGAAACTAAACCCTCTACATCGCATTGATTTGCAGCTAAATCATGTGTTTTGCATGGTTTTGATGCTAACTCGTTCGTTTCCACTGCATTTGAAGCTATATCAGTTATATCGCAAGTATCTGATGCTAAAATCATTTGTTTCGCATGGATTTGAAGCTAAGCCTTCTACTTCGCATGGATTTAAAGCTAAATCATTTGTTTCGCATGGATTTGAAACTAAACCCTCTACATCGCATTGATTTGCAGCAAAATCGTGTGTTTCGCATGGATTTGAAGCTAACTCGGTCGTTTCGCCTGCATTTGATGCTAGATCACTTATATCGCAAGTATCTGAAGC